>NW_027327977.1:0-90228 GCF_047675955.1 Chlorocebus sabaeus
GCCAGTCTGGTCCGGTTTGAGCCAGTCTGGTCTGGTTTGAGCCGGTCAAAACAAGTTTGTGGCCCGGTTTTAGCCACTCTGGGCCGGTCTGGTCCGGTTTCATGCGGTTTCAGCTGGTCTGGGCCGGTCGAGTCTGATTTGATCCAGTCCAAACGGCTTTGAGCCGGTCAAAACCGGTTTGAGCCGGTCTGGTCTGGTTTGAGCCGGTCTGGTCTGGTTTGAGCCCGTCAAAACCGGCTGAGGTCGGTCAAAACCGTTTTGAGCCAGTCTGGTCTGCTTTGAACCGGTCAAAACCGGTTTGTGGCCCAGTTTTAGGCGGTCTGGGCTGGGCAGTTCCAGTTTGGTCCGATTTTAGCCAGTCTGGGCCGGTCTGATTCGGTTTGATCCGGTCCCATGCGGTCAAAACCGGTCTCATCCGGTCAAAACCGGTCTCATCCAGTCAAAACCAGTTTCAACTGGTCGGGTGTGGTTTGATAAGGTCAAACCGGTTTGAGCCGGTCTGGTCTGGTTTGAGCCAGTCTGTTCTGGTTTAAGACGGTCAAAACCGATTCGAGCCTCTCTGAGCCGGTCTGGTTTGGTTTGATCTGGTCTAATCAGGTCAAAACCGGTTTGAGCTGGTGAAAATCGGTTTTCACCGGTCTGGAGTGGTTTGAGCCGGTCAAAACCGTTTTGAGCTGGTCAAAACCGGATTGAGCCAGTCAAAACCGGTTTGAAGAGTTCTGGTCTGATTTGAGCCCGTCTGGCCCGGTTTGAGCCAGTCTGTCCCGGTTTTAGGTGGTCTGGGCCGGTTTCTTCCGGTTTGATCCAGTTTCAGCCGGTCTGGGCCTGTCTGGTCTGGTTTGATCCGGTGTGAGCCAGTGTGCTCCGGTTTGAGCCGGTGTCATCTGGTCAAAACCGGTTTTAGCCGGTCTGATCCGGTTTGAGCCAGTCTGGTCTGGTTTGAGCCGGTCAAAAATGGCTCAGGCCGGAGAAAACCGTTTTGTGGCCCGGTTTCAGCCGGTCTGGGCCGGTCTGGTCCGTTTTTTTTCCGGTTTCAACTGGTCTGGGCCAGTCGAGTCTGGTTTGATCCAGTCAAAACCGCTTTGAGCCAGTCAAAACCGGTTTGAGCCGGTCTGGTCTGGTTTGAGCCGGTCAAAACCGGCTCAGGTCGGTCAAAACCGGTATGAGGCAGTCTGGTCTGCTTTGAAACTGTCAAAACCGGTTTGTGGCCCAGTTTTAGGCGGTCTGGGCCGGTCTGGTCTGGTTTGATCTGATTTTAGCCGTTCTGGGCCGGTCTGATTCGGTTTATCTGGTCTCATCCAGTCAAAACCGGTTTTAGCCGGTCAAAACCAGTTTCAGCCTGTCTGGTGTGGTTTGAGCAGGTCAAAACCGATTTGAGCCGATCTGGTCTTGTTTGAGCCGGTCTGTTCTGGTTTGAGCCTGTCAAAATTGGTTTGAGCAGGTTTTGTCTGGTTGAAGCCAGTCAAAACCGATTCAAGCCTGTCTGAGCCGGTCTGGTCCGGTTTGATCCGGTCTAATCAGGTCAAACCCGGTTTGAGCCGGTGAAAACCGGTTTTAGCCAGTCTGGTGTGGTTTGAGCCGGTCAAAACCGGTTTGAGCTGGTCAAAACCGGATTGAGCCAGTCAAAACCGGTTTGAACCGGTCTGGTCTGGTTTGAGCCGGTAAAAACCGGTTTGAGCCGGTCTGGCCCGGTTTTAGCCGGTCTGTGCCGGTCTGGTCTGGTTTGGTCCGGTTTCATCCGGTCTGGGAGTGTCTGGTCTGGTTTGATCCGGTGTGAACCGGTCTGGTCCGGTTTGATCCGGTGTCATCTGGTCAAAACCGGTTTGAGCCGGTCTGGTCCGGTTTGAGCCGGTCTGGTCTGGTTTGAGCCAGTCAAAACCGGTTCAGGCCGGTCAAAACCGGTTTGAGCTGGTCAAAACCGGATTGAACCTGTCTGGTCTGCTTTGAGCCGGTCGAAACCGGTTTGAGCCGGTCAAAACCGTTTTGAGCCCGTCTGGTCTGGTTTGAGCCGGTCTGGTCTGGTTTGAACCAGTAAAAACCGGTTTGAGACGTTCTGGTCTGGTTTGACCCGGTCAAAACCGGTTTGTGAACCGGTTTTTTCCTGTCTGGGCCGGTCTGGTCCAGTTTGATGCGATTTCAGCTGGTGTGGGCTGGTCGAGTCTGGTTTGATCCGGTCAAAACCGCTTTGAGCTGGTCAAAAACGGTTTGAGCTGGTCTGGTCTGGTTTAAGCCAGTCTGGTCTGGTTTGAGCCGGTCAAAACATGCTCAGGTCTGTCAAAACCGGTTTGAGCCGGTCTGGTCTGGTTTGAACGGGTCAAAAAGGGTTTGTGGCCCAGTTTTCGGCGGCGTGGGCCAGTCTGGTGTGGTTTGATCCGATTTTAGCCGTTCTGGGCTGGTCTGATTGGGTTTGATCTGCTCTCATCCGGTCAAACCCGGTTTTAGCCGGTCAAAAGTGGTTTCAGCCGGTCTGGTGTGGTTTGAGCAGGTCAAAACCGGTTTGAGCTGGTGTGGTCCGGTTTGAGGCGGTCTGGTCTGGTTTGAACCGGCCAAACCTGGCTCAGGCTGGTCAAAACTGGTTTAAGCCGGTTTGGTCTGGTTGAAGCCAGTCAAAACCGATTCGAGCCTGTCTGAGCCGGTCTGGTCGGGTTTGATCCGGTCTAATCAGGCCAAACCCGGTTTGAGCCGGTGAAAACCGGTTTTAGCCAGTCTGGTGTGGTTTGAGCCGGTCAAAACCGGTTTGAGCCGATCAAACTGGATTGAGCCAGTCAAAACCGGTTTGAACCGGTCTGGTCTGGTTTGAGCTGGTCAAAACCGGTTTGAGACGGTCTGGTCTGGTTTGAGGCGGTCAAAATAGGTTTGAGCGGGTTTGGCCTGGTTTTAGGCGGTCAGGGCCGGTCTGGTCCGGAATGATCCTGTTTTAGCCGGTCTGGGCCCGTTTGGTCCGGTTTGATCCGGTCTCATCCGGTCAAAATCGGTTTCAGCCGGTCAAAATCAGTTTGAGCCGGTCTCGTGTGATTTGAGCCGGTCAAAACCGGTTTGTGGCGGTCAAAACCGGTTCGAGGCGTTCAAAATCGGTTTGAGATGGTCAAAATCGGATCGAACCGGTCTGGTCTGGTTTGAGCCGGTCAAAAGCGGTTTGAGCCGGTCAAAACCGGTTTGAGCCAGTTTTGTCTGGTTGAAGCCAGTCTAAACCGATTCGAGCCTGTCTGAGCCTGTCTGGTCCGGTTTGATCCGGTTTAATCAGGTCAATACCGGTTTGAGCCAGTGAAAACCGGTTTTAGCTGGTCTGGAGTGGTTTGAGCCAGTCAAAACCGGTTTGAGCTGGTCAAAACCAGATTGAGCCAGTCAAAACCGGTTTTTGAACCGGTCTGGTCTGGTTTGAGCTGGTCAAAACCATTTTGAGCCGGTCTGGCCCAGTTTTAGCCGGTCTGGGCCGGTCTGGTCTGGTTTGATCTGGTTTCAGCCTTTCTGGGCCTGTCTGGTCTGGTTTGATGCCGTGTGAGCCGGTCTGGTCCTGTTTGATCCGGTGTCATCCGTTCAAAACCAGTTTGAGCCGGTCTGGTCCGGTTTGAACCGGTCTGGTCTGGTATGAGCCGGTCAAAACCAGCTCAGGCTGGTCAAAACCGGTTTGAGCCGGTCTGGTCTGGTTTGAGCCACTCAAAACCGGTTTGTGGCCCACTTTTAGCCGATCTGGCCCCGTGTGGTCCGGTTTGCTCGCGCTTCAGCTGTTCTGGGCCGGTCTGCTGCAGTTTCATCCGGTTTGAGCCGGTCTGGTCTGGTTTTATCCTGTCTCATCCAGTCAAAACCGGTTTGAGCCAGTCTCTTCTAGTTTCAGCCAGTCAAAACCGGTTTGAGGCAGTGTGGTCTGGTTTGAGCCGGTCTGGTCTGGTTTGAGGCAGTCAAAATCTGATTGAGCCGGATTGGCCCGGTTTTAGCCTGTCTGGGCTGGTCTGGTTCGGTTTGAGCCATTTTGAGCTGGTTTGTGCCGGTCTGGTCCGGTATGATCCGGTTTGAGAAGGTCTGGTATGGTTTGATCCGGTCTAATCCGATCAAAACTGGTTTGAGCCGGTCAGGTCTGGTTTGAGCTGGTCAAAACAGGTTCAAGTCGGTCTGGTCTGGTTTGAGCTGGTCAAAATAAGTTTGAGCCAGTTTGGCCCGGTGTTAGGCGGTCTGGGCCGGTCTGGTCTGGTTTGATCCGGTTTGAGCCGGTCTGGTCTGGTTTGAGCCGGTCAAAACCGGTTTGAGCCCTTCTGGTCTGGTTTGAGAAGGTCAAAATAGGTTTGAGCCGCTTTGGCCCGGTTTTAGGCGGTCTGGGCCTTTCTGGTCCGGTTTGATCTGGTTTTAGCCGGTCTAGGCCCGTCTTGTCCGGTTTGATCCAGTCTCATATGGTCAAAATCGGTTTCAGCCAGTCAAAACCGGTTTGAGCCGGTCTGGTGTGGTTTGATCCGTTCAAAACCGGTTTGATCAGGTCAAAATCTCTTCGAGCCATTCAAAACCGGTTTGAGCCAGTCAAAACCGGATTGAACCGGTCCGGTCTGGTTTGAGCCAGTCAAAACTGGTTTGAGCCGGTCTGGTCTGGTTTCAAACGGTCTGGTCGGGTTTGAGTTGCTCAAAACCGGCTTAGGTCAGTCAAAACCGGTTTGAGCTGGTCTGGTCTGGTTAGAACCGGTCAAAACCTGTTTGTGGCCCAGTTTTAGGCGGTCTGGGCCGGTCTGGTCCAGTGTGATCCGATTTTCGCCGGTATGGGCCGGTCTGATTTGGTTTGATCCGGACTCATCCGGTCAAAACCGGTTTTAGCATGTCAAAACCGATTTCTGCCGGTCTGGTGTGGTTTGGTCAGGTCAAAAGCGGTTTGAGCCTGTCAGGTCGGGTTTGAGACGGTCAGGTCTGTTTTGAGCTGGTCAAAATAGGATTGAGCCAGTTTGGCACGGTTTTAGACGGTCTGGGCCAGTCTGGTCTGGTTTGATCCGGTTTGAGCCGGTCTGGTCTGGTTTGAGCCAGTGAAAACCGGTTTGAGACGGTCTGGTCTGGTTTGAGCCAGTTTGGCCTGGTTTGAGCAGGTCAAAACCGGTTCGAGCCGGTCAAAACCGGTTTGAGCCGGTTTGGTCTGGTTGAAGCCAGTCAAAACCGATTCGAGCCTGTCTGAGCCGGTCTGGCCCGATTTGATCCGGTCTAATCAGGTCAAAACTGTTTTGACCTGGTGAAAACCGGTTTTAGCCGGTCTGGAGTGGTTTGAGCCGGACATAACCGGTTGGAGCCGGTCAAAACTGAATTGAGCCCATCAAAACCGGTTTGAACCGGTCTGGTCTGATTTGAGCTGATCAAAACCGGTTTGAGCCGGTCTGGCCCGGTTTTATCCGGTGTGGACCGGTCTGGTCCGGTTTGATCCGGTTTCAGCCGGTCTGGGCCTGTCTGGTCCGGTTTGATTCGGTGTGAGCTGGTCTGGTCCTCTTTGATCCGGTGTCTTCCGGTCAAAACCGGTTTGAGCCGGTATGGTCCAGTTTGACCCGGTCTGCTCTGGTTTGAGCCAGTCAAAACCGGTTTGTGGCCCGGTTTTAGCTGCTCTGCGCCGGTCTGGACCGGTTTCATCCGGTTTCAGCTGGTCTGGGCCGGTCGAGTCTGGTTTGATCCAGTCCAAACCGCTTTGAGCCGGTCAAAACCGCTTTGAGCCGGTCTGGTCTGGTTTGAGCCGATCAAAACCGGCTCAGGTCGGTCAAAACCGGTTTGGGCCAGTGTGGTCTGGTTTGAACCGGTCAAAACCGGTTTGTGGCCCAGTTTTAGGCGGTCTGGGCCGGGCTGGTCCGTTTTGATCTGATTTTAGCTGGTCTGGGCCGGTCTGATTCGGTTTGATCCGCTCTCATCCGGTCAAAACCGGTCTCATCTGGTCAAAACCAGTTTCAGTCGGTCGGGTGTGGTTTGAGCAGGTCAAAACCGGTTTGAGCCGGTCTGGTCTGGTATGAGCCGGTCTGGTCTGGTTTAAGACGGTCAAAACCGATTCGAGCCTCTCTGAGCCGGTCTGGTCCGGTTTGATCCGGTCTAATCTGGTCAAAACCGGTTTGAGCCGGTGAAAACCGGTTTTAGCCGGTCTGGAGTGGTTTGAGCCGGTCAAAACCGGATTGAGCCGGTCAAAAACGGAATGAGCCAGTCAAAACCGGTTTGAACCGTTCTGGTCTGGTTTGAGCCGCTCTGGCCCGGTTTGAGCCGGTCTGGCCCAGTTTTAGCCGTTCCGGGCCAGTCTCTTCCTGTTTGATCCGGTTTCAGCCGGTCTGGGTCTATCTGGTACAGTTTGATCCGGTGAGAGCCGGTGTGCTCCGGTTTGAGCCGGTGTCATCCAGTCAAAACCGGTTTGAGCCGGTCTGGTCCGGTTTGAGCCAGTCTGGACTGGTTTGAGCCGGTCAAAATTGGTTCAGGCTGGTGAAAACAGGTTTGTGGCCCGGTTTCAGCCGGTCTGGGGCGGTCTGGTCCGTTTTTTTCCGGTTTCAGCTGGTCTGGGCCAGTCGAGTCTGGTTTGATCTGGTCAAAACCGCTTTGAGCCGGTCAAAACAGGCTCAGGTCGGTCAAAACCGGTATGAGCCTGTCTGGTCTGCATTGAACCTGTCAAAACCGGTTTATGGCCCAGTTTAATGCGGTCTGGGCTGGTCTAGTCTGGTTTGATCTGATTTTAGCCATTCTGGGCCGGTCTGATTCGGTTTATCCGGTCATATTTGGTCAAAACCGATTTTAGCCGGTCAAAACCGGTTTCAGCCGGTCTGGTGTGGTTTGAGCAGGTCAAAACCGATTTGAGCCGATCTGGTCTTATTTGAGCCGGTCTGGTCAGTTTGAGCCTTTCAAAATTGGTTTGAGCTGGTTTTGTCTAGTTGAAGCCAGTCAAAACCAATTCGAGCCTGTCTGAGCCGGTCTGGTCCGGTTTGATCCGGTCTAATCAGGTCAAAACCGGTTTGAGCTGGTGAAAACCGGTTTTAGTCGGTCTGGAGTGGTTTGAGCCGGTCAAAACTGGTTTGGGCCGGACAAAACCGGATTGAGCCAGTCAAAACCGGTTTGAACCGGTCTGGTCTGGTTTGAGCCGGTCAAAACCGTTTTGAGCCGATCTGGCCCGATTTTAACCGGTCTGTGCCGGTCTGGTCCGGTTTGGTCCGGTTTCATCCGGTCTGGGAGTGTCTGGTCTGGTTTAATCCGGTGTGAGCCGTTCTGCTCCGGTTTGATCCGGTGTCATCTGGTCAAAACCGGTTTGAGCCGGTCTGGTCCAGTTTGAGCCTGTCAAAAATGGCTCAGTTTGGTCAAAACCGGTTTGAAACGGTCTGGTCTGGTTTGAGCCAGTCCAAACCGGTTTGTGGCCCAGTTTTAGCCGGTCTGGCCCGGTCTGGTCTGGTTTGATCCAGTTTCAGCCAGTCTGGCCCGGTCTGGTCTGGTTTGAGCCGGTCAAAGTAGGTTTGGCCCGGTTTTAGGCGGTCTGGGCCGATCTGGTCCGGTTTGATACGGTTTTACCTGGTCTTGGCTCGTCTGGTCCGGTTTGATCCGGTCTGATATGGTCAAAATCGGTTTCAGGTGGTCAATACCGGTTTGAGCAGGTCTGGTGTGGTTTGAGCCGGTCAAAACCAGTTTTAGCCTGTCAAAACCGATACGAGCCGTTCAAAACCAGTTTGAGCCGTTCGAAACTGGATTGAACCGGTCTGGTCTGGTTTGAGCCGGTAAAAACCGCTATGAGCTGGTCAAAACCTGTTTGAGATGGTCTGATCTGGTTTTAGCCCTTCTGGTCTGTTTTGAGCTGGTCAAAACCGGTTTGTGGCCTAGTTATAGGCAGTCTGGGCTGGTCTGGTGACTTTGAAAATTCCACAAGAACATACTTAGCGAAAGGCTACTGGAGGGGAAAGCTTTAACTCTATGAGATGAATTAACAGAACACAAAGCCATTTCTCAGAAAGCTTCTTTCCATTATCTAACGGAAGAGATTCACTTTTTCACCATAGCCCTCTATGGGTTTCCAAATATCACTTTGCAAATTCCAAAAAAAAAAGTCTTAGCGAAGGGCGTCTTGAGGGGAAAGCTGTAACTCTGTGAGATGAATTACAGAACACAAAGCACTTTCTCAGAATACTTCTATCCAGTTTTTAAATGAAGATAATTCCTTTTTCACAATAGCCCTCTATAGAATTCCGAATATCACTTTGCAAATTAAACAAGAACAGTTTTAGCGAAAGGCTTCTGGAGGGGAAAGCTGTAACTCTGTGAGATGAATTAAGAGAACACAAAGCCCTTTCTCAGAAAACTTCTTTCAAGTTTTTAGCTGAAGATATTTCCTTTTTAACCATAGCCCTCTAAGGGCTTACAAATATCACCTTGCAAATTCCAAAACAACAGTCTTAGTGAAAGACTTCTTGAGGGAAATGCTGTAACTCTGTGAGATGAACAGAATACAAAGCAGTTTCTCAGAAAGCTTCTTTCAGGTTTTTAACTGAAGATATTTACTTTTTCACAATAGGCATCTCTGGGGTACCAAATATCACTTTGGAAATTCCACAAGAACAGTCTTAGTGTAGGCCTTCTTGAGGGGAAAGCTGTAACTCTGTGAGATGAATTAACAGAACACAAAGAAGTTTCTAAGAAACCTTCTTTTCAGTTTTTATCTTAGGATATTTCCCTTCTAACCATAGCCTTCTATGGGCTTCCAAATATCACTTTGCAAATTCTGCAGGAACAGTCTTTGCGAAAGGCTTCTTGAGGGGAAATCTGTTACTCTGTGAGATGAATTACCAGAATATAAAGCAGTTTTTCAGAAAACTTCTTTCCAGTTTTTAATGAAGACATTTTCTTTTTCATCATCGCCCTCTATGGTCTTCCAGATATCACTTTGAATATTACACAAGAACACTCTTAGTCAACGGCTTCTTGAGGGGAAAGCTGTAACACTGTGAGATGAATTAACAGAACACAAAGCAGTTTCACAGAAAGCTTCTTTCTGATTTTTATCTGAGGACATTTACTTTTTCACCATATCCCCCTAGGGTCTTCCAAATATCACTTTGCAAATTCCACAAGAACAAACTTTGCAAAAGGCTTCATGAGGGGAAAGCTGAAACACTGTGAGATGAATTAACAGAACACAAAACAGTTTCTCAGATAGATTCTTTCCGGTTTTTATCTGAACATTTTTTATTTTTCACCATAACCCTCCATGGGCTTCCAAATATCACTTTGCAAATTCCAAAAGAACAGTCTTAGTGAACATCCTCTTGAGGGGAAAGCTGTAATTCTGTGAGATCAACTGGAAGAACACAAAGAAGTTTCTCAGAAAGCTTCTTTCCAGTTTTTATCAGAGGACATTCCCTTTTTCACCATAAGCCTCTAAGGGATTCCAAATATCAGTTTGCAAATTCCACAAGAAGAGTCTAAGCGAAAGGTTTCTTGAGGGGTAAGGTGTAACTCTGTGAGATGATTAACAGAACACAAAGCAGTTTCTCAGAAAGCTTCTTTGCAGTTTTTAACTGAAGATATTTCCTTTTTCACCGTAGCCCTCTAGGGTCATCCAAATATCACTTTGCAAATTTCACAACAACAGTCTTAGCGAAAGGCTTCCTGAGGGGAAAGCTATAACTCTGTGAGATGAATTAACAGTACACAAAACAGTTTCTCAAAAAGCTTCTTTCCAGTTTTTAACTTAAGATATTACCTTTTACACCATAGCCCTCTATAGGCTTCCAAATATCACTTTCCAAATTCAACAAGAACAGTCTTAGCGAAAGTCTTCTTCAGGGGAAAGCTGTTACTCTGTGAGATGAATTAACAGAACACAAAGCCGTTTCTCAGAATGCTTCTTTCCAGTTTTTAACGGAAGAGATTTCCTTTTTCACCATAGCCCTATAAGGGTATCCAAATATCACTTTGCAAATTCCAAAAGAACAGTATTAGCGAAAGGCTTCTTGAGGGGAAAGCTGTAACTTTGTGAGATGTATTAACAGAACACAACGCAGTTTCTCAGAAAGCTTCTTTCCAGTTCTTCAAAGAAGATATTTCCTTTTTCAACATAGCCCTCTATGGGCTTCCAAATATCACTTTGGAAATTCCACAAGAACAGTCTTAGCGAAAGGCTTCTTGAGGGGAAATCTTAACTCTGTGAGATGAATTCACAGAACACAAAGCAGTTTCTCAGAAAGCTTCTTGCCAGTTTTTAACTGAAGATATTTCTTTTTTACCATAGACCTCTAGGGGCTTCCAAATTTCACTTTGCAAATTCCACAAGAACAGTCTTACCGAGAGGCATCTTGAGGGGAGAGCTGTAACTCAGTGAGATGAATAAACAGAACACAATGAAGTTTCTCAAAAAGCTTCTTTCCAGTTTTTAACTGAAGAGATTTCCTTTTTCACCCTAGCAGTATGTGGGCTTCCAAATATCATTTTGAAAATTCCACAAGAACAGTCTTAGTGAAAGGCTTCTTGAGGGGAAAGCTGTAACTCTGGGAGATGAATTAACAGAATACAAAGCAGTTTCTCAAAAGGCTTCTTTTCAGTTTTTATCTTAGGATATTTCCTTTTTCACCACAGCTCTCTATGGGCTTCCAAATATCACTTTTTGAATTCCACAAGAACTCTCTTAGAGAAAGGCTTCTTGAGAGGAAAGCTGTAACTCTATGAGATGAATTAACAGAACACAAAGCAGTTTCTCAGAACGCTTTTTTCCAGTTTTAAACTGAAGATATTTCCTTTTTCACCATAGCCCTCCATGGGCTTCCAAATATCACCTTACAAATTCCACAAGAACAGTCTTAGTGAAAGGTTTCTCCAGGGGAAAGCTGTAAGTCTTTGAGATGATTAACAGAACACAAAACAGTTTCTCAGAGATCTTCTTTCCAGTTTTTAACTGAAGATATTACCTTTTTCACCATAGCCCTCTATAGGCTTCCAAATATCACTTTGAAAATTCCATAAAAACATACTTAGCGAAAGGCTACTTAAGGGGAAACTTTAACTCTGTGAGATGAATTAAAAGAACACAAAGCCGTTTCTCAGAAAGCTTCTTTCCAGTTTTTAACTGAAGATATTTCCTTTTTCATCGTAGCCCTCTACACGTTTCCAAATATCACTTTCCAAATTCCACAAGAACAGTCTTAGCGAAAGGCTTCTTGAGGGGAAAGCTTAACGCTGTGGGATGAATTAACAGAACACAAAGCAGTTTCTCAGAAAGCTTCTTTCCAGTTTTTAACTGAAGATATTTCCTTTTTCACCATAGCACTCTATGGGCTTCCAAATATCACTTTATAAATTCCACAAAAAGAGTCTTAGAGAAAGACTACTTGAGGGGAAAGCTGTAACTCTCTGAGATGAATTAACAGAACACCAAGCCGTTTCTCAGAAAGCTTCTTTCCAGTTTTTAACTGAAGATATTTCCTTTTTCAGCATAGCCTTCTCTGGGCTTCCTAATATCACCTTGCAAATTCCACAATTACAGTATTAGCGAAAGGCTTCTTGAGAGCAAAGCTATAACGCTGTGAAATGAATTAACAGAACACAAAGCAGGTTCTCAGAAAGCTTATTTCCAGTTTTTAACTGAAGATATTTTCTTTTTCACCTTAACCCTCTACGGGCTTCCAAATATCACTTTGTAAATTCCACAAGAAACGTCTTAGCGAAATGCTTCTTGAGGGAAAAGCTGTAAATCGGTGAGATAAAGTAACAGAACACAAAGCAGCTTCTCAAAAAGCTTCTTTCCACTTCTTAACTGTAGATATTTCCTTTTTTACCCTAGCCCTCTATGGGCTTCCAAATATCACCTTGCAAATTCCACAAGAACAGTCTTAGCTAACGGCTTCTTGAGGGGAAAGCTGTAACTCTGTGAGATGAATTAACAGAACACTAAGCCGTTTCTCAGAAAGCTTCTTTCCAGTTTTTAACGGAAGAGAATTTCTTTTTCACCATAGCCCTCTGTGGACTTACAAATATCACTTTGCAACTTCCACAAGAACAATCTTAGAGAAAGGCTTCGTGAGGGGAAAGCTTTAACTCTGTGAGATGAATTAACAGAACACAAAGAAGTTTCTCAGAAAGCTTCTTTCCAGTTTTGAACTGAAGATATTTACTTTGTAACCATAGCCCTCTCTGGGCTTCCAAATATCACTTTGAAAATTCCACAACAACAGTCTTAGCGAAAGGCTTCTGGAAGGGAAAGTTGTAACTCTGTCAGATGAATTAACAGAACACAAAGCAGTTTCTCAGAAAGCTTCTTTCCAGTTTTTAACTGAAGATATTTCCTTTTTCACCATAGCCCTCTATGGGCTTCCAAATATCACTTTGCAAATTCCACAAGAACAGTCTTAGAGAAAGCCCTCTTGAGGGGAAAGCTGTAACTCTAAGAGATGAATTAACAGAACACAAAGCAGTTTCTCATAAAGCTTCTTTCCAGTTTTTAACAGAAGATATTTCCTTTTGCACCTTAGCCCTCTCTGGACTTCCGAATATCACTTTGCAAATTCCACAACAGTCTTAGCGAAAGGCTTCTTGAGAGGAAAGCTATAACTCTGTGAGATGAATTAACAGAACAGAAAGCAGTTTCTCAGAAAGCTTCTTTTCAGTTTTTATCTTAGGATATTTCCTTTTTCACCTTTGCCCTCCATGGCTTCCAAATATCACTTTTTAAATTCCACAAGAACAGTCTTAGCGAAAGGCTTCTTGAGGGCAAAGCTGTAACTCTGTGAGATGAATTAACAGAACACAAAGCCGTTTCTCAGAAAGTTTCTTTCCAGTTTTTAACGGAATTGATTTCCTTTTTCACCTTAGCCCTCTATGGGCTTCCATATATCACTTTGCAAATTCCACAAGAACAGGTTTAGCGAAATGCTTCTTGAGAGGAATGCTGTTACTCTGTGGGATGATTTAACAGAGCAAAAAGCAGTTTCTCAGAAAGCTTCTTTCCAGTTTTTAATGGAATATATTTCCTTTTTCACCTTAGCCCTCGATGGGCTTCCAAATATCACTTTGCAATTTCCACAAAAACAATCTTAGCGAAAGGCTTCTTGAGGGGAATGCTCTAACTCTGTGAGATGAATTGACAGAACACAAAGCAGTTTCTCAGAAAGCTTCTTACCAGTTTTGAACTGAAGATATTTCCTTTTTCACCATAGCCCTCCCTGGGCTTCCAAATATCACTTTGGAAATTCCACAACAACAGTCATAGCGAAACGCTTCTTGAGGGGAAAGCTGTATCTCTGTGAGATGAATTAAGAGAACACAAAGCCGTTTCTCAGAGAGCTTCTTTCCAGTTTTTAACGGAAGATATTTCCTTTCTCACCATAGCCCTCTATGGGCTTCCAAATATCACTTTTTAAATTCCACAAGAACAGTCTTAGAGAAAGGCTTCTTGTTTGGAATGTTGTAACTCTGTGAGATGAATTAACAGAACACAAAGCAGTTTCTCAAAAATCTTCTTTCCAGTTTTTTACTGAAGATATTTCCTTTTTCACTTTAGGCTTCTATGGGCCACCAAATATCACTTTTTAAATTCCACAAGAACAGTCTAAGCGAAAGACTTCTTGAGAGGAAAGCTATAACTCTCTGAGCTGAATTAGCAGAACGCAAAGCAATATCTCAATAATCTTTTTTTAAGTTTTTATCTTAGGATATTTCCTTTTTCACCATAGCCCTCTAAGGGTTTCCAAATATCACTTTTAAATTCCACAAGAACAGTCTTAGAGAAAGGCTTTTGAGGGGAAAGCTGTAACTCTATGAGATGAATTAACAGAACACAAAGCATTTTCTCAGAAAGCTTCTTTCCAGTTCTTAACTGAATATATTTCCATTTTCTCCAAAGCCCTCTATGGGCTGCAAAATATCCCTTTGCAAATTCCACAAGAACAGTCTTAGCGAAAGGCTTCTTGAGGTGAAAGCTGTAACTCTGGGAGATGAATTAACAAAACACAATGCAATTTTCAAAAAACTTCTTTCCAGTTTTTATCTGAAGATATTTACTTTTTCACCATAGCCCTCTATGGGCTTCGAAATATCATTTTGCAAATACCACAAGAACAGCCTTAGCAAAAGGCTTCTTGAGGGGAAAGCTGTAACTCTGTGAGATGAACTAATAGAATACAAAGCAATTTCTCAGAAAGCTTCTTTCCACTTTTTAACTAAAGATATTTCCTTTTTCACCATAGCCCTCTAAGGGCTTCCAAATATCACCTTGCAAATTCCACAAGAACAGTCTTAGCGAAATGCTTCTTGAGGGGAAAGCTGTAACTCTGTGAGATGAATTAAAAGAACACAAAGCCGTTTCACAGAAAGCTTCTTTCCAGTTTTTAACGGAAGAGATTTCCTTTTTAACCATGGCCTTCTATGGGCTTCCAAATATCACTTTTCAAATCCCACTAGAACAGTCTTAGCAAAAGGCTTCTTGAGGGTAATGCTGTAACTCTGTGAGACGAAATAAGAGAACACAAATCCGTTTCTCAGAAAGCTTCTTTCCACTTTTTAACGAAAGAGATTTCCTTTTTCAGCATAGCCCTGTATGGGCTTCCAAATATCACTTTGCAAATCCCACAAGAACAGTCTTAGCGAAAGGCTTCCTGAGGGGTAAGGTGTAACTCTGTGAGATGAATTAACAGAACCCAAAGCCGTTTCACAGAAAGCTTCTTTCTAGTTTTTAACTGAAGATATTTTCTTTTTCACCTTAACCCTCTATGGACTTATAAATATTACTGTGCAAATTCCACAAGAACAGTCGTAGCGAAAAGGTTCTTGATAGGAAAGCTATAACTCTATGAGATGAATTAACAGAACACAAAACAGTTTCTCAGAAAGCTTCTTTCCAGTTTTTAACTGAAGATATTTTCTTTTTGACCATAGCCCTCTATGGGCTTCCAAATATCATTTTGCATGTGCCACAAGAACAGGCTTAGCCAAAGGCTTCTTGGTGGGAAAGCTGTAACTATCTGAGGTCAATTAACAGAACACAAAGCAGTTTCTCAAAAAAGCTTCTTTCCCCTTTTAATAGAAGAGATTTCCTTTTTCACCATACCCCTCTATGGGCTTCCAAATATCACTGTGCAAATTCCACAAGAACAGTCTTATCGAAAGTCTTCTTGAGGGGAATACTGAAACTCTGCGAGATGAATTAACAGAACACAAAGCAGTTTCTCAGAAAGCTTCTTTCCAGTTTTTAACTGAAGATATTTCCTTTTTCACCATAGCCCTGTAAGGGCTTCCTAATATCACTTTCCAAATTCCAGAAGAACAGACTTCACGAAAGTCTTCTTGATGGGAAAGCTGTAAATCTGTGATTGAATTAACAGAACACAAAGCAGTTTCTCAGAAAGCTTCTTTTCAGTTTTTTTCTTAGGATATTTCCTAATTCACCATAGCCCAGTATGGGCTTCCAAATATCACTTTGGAAATTCCACAAGAATACTCTTAGCGAAATTCTTCTTGAGGGGAAAGCTGTAAATCTGTGAGATGAATTAACAGAACAAAAAGCAGGTTCTCAGAACCATTCTTTTCAGTTTTTAACGGAAGATATTTCCTTTTTCACCATAGCCCTGTAGGGGCTCTCAAATATCTCTTTGCAAATTCCTCAAGAACAGTCTTAGGAAATGGATTCTTGAGGGGAAAGCTCTAACTCTGTGAGATGAATTAAGAGAACACAAAGCAGTTTCTCAGAAAGCTTCTTTGCAGTTTTTAACAGAAGATATTTCCTTTTTTACCATAGACCTCTATCGGCTTCCAAATATCACTTTGCATATTCCACAAGAACTGTCTTAGCGAAAGGCTTCTTGAGGGGAAAGCTGTAACTCTGTGAGATGAATTAACAAAAAACAAAGCAGTTTCTCAGAAAGCTTCTTTTAAGTTTTTATCTTAGGATATTTCCTTTTTCACCATAGACTTCTATGGGCTTCCAAATATCACTTTGCACATACCACAAGAACAGTCTTAGCGAAAGGCTTCTTGAGGGAAAAGCTGTAACTCTGTGAGATGAATTAACGGAACACAAAGCAGTCTCTCAGAAAGCTTCTTTCCAGTTTTTAACGGAAGATATTTCCTTTTTCACCATAGCCCACTAAGGACTTTCAAATATCTCTTTGCAAATTCCACAAGAACAGTCTTAGCGAAAGGCTTCTTGAGGAAGAGGCTGTAACTGTGTGAAATGAATTAACAGAAAAGTAAGCAGTTTCTCAGAAAGCTTCTTTTCGGTTTTTATCTTAGGATATCTCCATTTTCACCATAGCCCTCTATGCGCCTCCGAATATCACTTTGCAAATTCCACAAAAACAGTCTTAGCAAAAGGCTTCTTGACGGTAAAGCTGTAACTCTGTGAGATGAATTAATAGAACACAAAGCAGTTTCTCAGAAAGCTTCTTTCAAGTAGTTAATTGAAGATATTTCCTTTTACACCATAGACCTCTACAGGCTTCCAAATATCACTTTGCAAATTCCACAAGAACAGCCTTAGTGCAAGGCTTCTTGAGGAGAATGCTGTAACTCTGTGAGATGAATTAACAGAACACAAAGCAGTTTCTCAGAAAGCTTCTTTTCTGTTTTTAACTGAAGTTGTTTCATTTTTCACCATAGCCCCCTATGGGCTTCCAAATATCACTTTGCAAATCCCACAAGAACAGTCTTAGTGAAAGGCTTCTTGAGAGGAAAGCTGTAACTCTGTGAGATGAATTAACAAAACTCAAGCCAGTTTATCAGAAAGCTTCTTTCACTTTTTATCTTAGGATATTTGCTTTTTTCATAGCCCTCTCTGGGCTTCTAAATATCACTTTGCAAATATCACAAGAACATTGTTACCGAAAGGCTTCTTGATGGGAAAGCTATAACTCTCTGAGATGAATTAACAGAACACTATGCAGTTTCTCAGAAAGCTTCTTTCCAGTTTGTAACCGAACATATTTCGTTTTTCACCATAGCCCTCTACTTGCTTCAAAATATCACTCTGCTAATTCTACAAGAACAGTCTTTGTGAAAGACTTCTTAAGGGAAAGCTGTAACACTGTGTGATCAATTAACAGAAAACAAAGCAGTCTCTCAGAACGTTTCTTTCAGTTTTAAACGGAAGTTATTTCCTTTTTCACCATAGCCCTCTATGGACTTCCAAATATCACTTTGCAAATCGCACAAGAAAAGTCTTAGCGAAAGTCTCCATGAGGGGAAACGGTAAATCTGTAAGATGATTTAACAGAACACAAAGCAGTTTCTCAGAGCTTCTTTCCAGTTTGTAACCGAACATATTTCGTTTTTCACCATAGCCACCTATGGGTTTCCAAATATCACTTTGAATATTCCACCAGAACAGTCTTAGCGAAAGGCTTCTTGAGGGGAAAGCGGTAACTCTGTGAGATGAATTAACAGAACACAAAGCAGATTCTCTGAAAGCTTCTTTCCGGTTTTTAACGAAAGAGATTTCCTTTTTCTCCATAGCCCTCTGTGGACTTCCAAATATCACTTTCCAATCCCACAAGAACAGTTTTAGCGAAAGGCTTCATGAGGGGAAAACTGTAACTCTGTGAGATGAATTAACAGAACACAAAGCAGTTTCTCTGAAAGCTTCTTTCCGGTTTTTAACGAAAGAGATTTCCTTTTTCACCATAGCCCTCTGTGGACTTCCAAATATCACTTTCCAATCCCACAAGAACAGCTTTAGCGAAAGGCTTCATGAGGGGAAAACTGTAACTCTGTGAGATGAATTAACAGAACACAAAGCAGTTTCTCAGAAAGCTTCTTTTCAGCTTTTATCTTAGGATATTGCTTTTTCACCATATCCCTTCATGGGATTCCAAATATCACTTTGCAAATTCCACAAGAACAGTCTTAGTGAAAGGCTTCTTGAGGGGAAAGTTGCAAGTCTGTGAGATGTATTAACAGAACCGAAAGCAGTTTCTCAGAAATCTTCTTTCCAGTTTTCAACTGAAGATATTTTCTTTTTTACCATAGCCCTCTATGGGCTTCCAAATATCACTTTGCAAATTCCACAAGAACTGTCTCAGGGAAAGGCTTCTTGAGGGGAGAGCTGTAATTCTGTGAGATGAATTAAAAGAACACAAAGCAGTTTCTCAGAAAACTTCTTTCCAGTTTTTAACGGAAGAATTTTCCCTTTTTACCATAGCCCACTATGGGCTTCCAAATATTACTTTGCAAATTTCACAAGAACAGTCTTAGTGAAAGGCTTCTTGAGAAAGGCTTCTTGAGGGGAAAGCTGTAACACTCTGAATTGAATTAACAGAACACAAACCAGTTTCTCAGAAAGCTTCTTTTCAGGTTTTATATTAGGATAATTCCTTTTTCACCATAGCCCTCTATGGGCTTCCAAATATCACTTTGTAAATTCCACAAGAACAGTCTTAGCGAAAGGCTTCTTGAGGAGAAAGCTGTAACACTGTGAGATGAATTAATAGAACACAAAGCAGTTTCTCAGAAAGCTTCTTTCAAGTAGTTACCTGAAGATATTTCCTTTTTGACCTTAGCCCTCTACGGGCTTCGAAATATCACTTACCAAATTCCACAAGAACAACCTTAGTGAAAGGCTTCTTGAGGAGAACGCTGTAACTCTGGAGATGAACTAACAGAACACAAAGCAGTTTCTCAGAAAGCTTCTTTCCAGTTTTTATCTGAAGATGTTTCCTTTTTCACCATAGCCCTCTATGGCTTCCAAATATCACTTTGCAAATTTCACAAGAACAGTCTTCATGAAAGGTTTCTTGAGGGGAAAACTGTAACTCTGGAGATGAATTAACAGATCACAAAGCAGTTTCTCAGAAAGCTTCTTTTCGGAATTTATCTTAGGATATTTCCATTTTCACCATAGCCCTCTATGGGCTTCTAAATATCACTTTGTAAATTCCACAAGAACAGTCCTAGCGAAATGCTTCTTGAGGAGAAAGCTTTAACTCTGTGAGTTGAATTAACAGAACACAAAGCTGTTTCTCAGAAAGCTTCTTTTCAGTTTTTATCCTAGGATATTTCCTTTTACACCATAGCCCTCTATGGGCTTCCATATATCACTTTGAAAATTCCACAGGAACAGTCTTAGTGAATGGCTTCTTGAAGGGAAAGCTGAAACTCTGTGAGATGAATTATCAGAGCATCAAGCAGTTTCTCAGAAAGATTCTTCCCAGTTTTTAACTTAAGATATTTCCTTTTTCAAAATAGACCTATAAGGGCTTCGAAATATCACCTTGCAAATTCCACAGGAACAGACTTAATGAATGACTTCTTGAGGGGAAATCTATAACTCTGTGAGATGAATTAAGAGAACACAATACAGTTTCTCAGAAAGCTTCTTTTAGATTTTTATCTTAGGATATTTCCCTTTTCGCCACAACCCTCTATCGGCTTGCAATATCACCTTGCAAATTCCACAAGTACAGTCTCAGTGAATGGCTTCTTGACGGGAAAGCTGTAACTGTGTGAGATGAATTAACAGTTCACAAATCAGTTTCTCAGAAAGATTCTTTTCAGTTTTTATCTTAGGACATATCCTTTTTCACCATAGCCCTCTATGGGCTTCCAAATACCACTTTGCAAATTCCACAAGAACAGACTTAGCGAAAGGCTTCTTCAGGGGAAAGCTGTAACTTTGTGAAATGAATTAACAGAACACAAAGCAGCTTCTAATAAAGATTCGTTCCAGTTTTTTACAGAAGATATTTCAGTTTTCACCATAGCCCTCTAACGGCTTTCAAATATCACTTTGCAAATTCCAAAACAACAGTCTTAGCGAAAGGCTTCTTGAGGGTACAGCTGTGACTCAGTGAGATGAATTAACAAAACACAAAGTAGTTTCTCGGAAAGCTTCTTTCCAGTTTTAAACTGAAGGTATTTCCTTTCTCACCATAGCACTCTATAGGCTTCCAAATATCACTTTGCAAATTCCACAAGAACAGCCTTAGCGAAAGGCTTCTTGAGGTGAAAGCTGTAACTCTGTGAGATCAATTAACAGGACGCAAAGCAGTTTCTCAGAAAGCTTCTTCTCAGTTTTTATCTTAGCATATTTCCTTTTTCACCATTGCCCTCTATGTGCTTCCAAATATCACTAAGAAAATACCACAAGAACAGCCTTAGCGAAAGGCTTCTTGAGGAGTACGCTGTAACTCAGCGAGATGAATTAACAGAACACAAAGCAGTTTCTCAGAAAGCTTCTTTCCACTTTGTAACTGAAGTTGTTTCGTTTTTCACCATAGCCCCCTATGGGCTCCCAAATATCACTTTGCAAATTCCACAAGAACAGTCTCAGCGAAAGGCCTCTTGAGAGGAAAGCTGTAACTCTGTGAGATGAATTAACAGAACACAAAGCAGTTTCTCAGAAAGCTTCTTTTCAGTTTTTATCTTAGGATATTTCCTTTTTTCATAGCCCTCTAAGGGCTTCTAAATATCACTTTGCAAATTTCACAAGAGCAGTCTTAGCGAACGGCTTCTCCAGGGGAAAGCTGTAACTCTGAGAGATGAATTAACAGAATGCAAAGGAGTTTCTCAGAAAGCTTCTTTCCAGTTTTTAACTGAAGATATTTCCTTCTTTACCATAGCCCTCTATAGGCTTCCAAATATCACTTTGCAAATTCCACAAGAACAGCCTTAGCGAAAGGCTTCTTGAGGGGAAAGCTGTAACTCCGTGAGATCAATTAACAGAACACAAAGCAGTTTCTCAGAAAGCTTCTTTTCAGTTTCTATCTTAGGATATTTCTTTTTCACCATAACCCTCTACGTGTTTCCAAATATCACTTTGCAAATTCCACAAGAACAGTCTTACCGAAAGGCTTCTTGGTGTGAAAACTGTAACTCTGTGAGATGAATTAACAGAGCACTTAGCAGTTTCTCAGAAAGCTTTTTTCCAGTTTGTAACCGAACATATTTCGTTTTTCACCATAGCCCTCTACTTGCTTCAAAATATCACTCTGCTAATTCTACAAGAACATTCTTTGTGAAAGACTTCTTGAGGGGAAAGCTGTAACCCTGTGTGATCAATTAACAGAAAACAAAGCAGTCTCTCAGAACGTTTCTTTCCAGTTTTAAACGGAAGTTATTTCCTTTTTCACCATAGCCCTCTATGGACTTCCAAATATCACTTTGCAAATCGCACAAGAAAAGTCTTAGCAAAAGTCTCCATGAGGGGAAACGGTAACTCTGTAAGATGATTTAACAGAACACAAAGCAGTTTCTCAGAAAGCTTCTTTCCAGTTTGTAACCGAACATATTTCGTTTTTCACTATAGCCACTTATGGGTTTCCAAATATCACTTTGAATATTCCACCAGAACAGTCTTAGCGAAAGGCTTCTTGAGGGGAAAGCGGTAACTCTGTGAGATGAATTAACAGAACACAAAGCAGTTTCTCTGAAAGCTTCTTTCCGGTTTTTAACGAAAGAGATTTCCTTTTTCACCATAGCCCTCTGTGGACTTCCAAATATCACTTTCCAATACCACAAGAACAGTTTTAGCGAAAGGCTTCATGAGGGGAAAACTGTAACTCTGTAAGATGATTTAACAGAACACAAAGCCGTTTCTCAGAAAGCTTCTTTTCGGTTTTTATCTTAGGATATTTCCCTTTTTGCCATAACCCTCTATCGGCTTCCAATATCACTTTGCAAATTCCACAAGAACAGTCTCAGTGAACGGCTTCTTGACGGGAAAGCTGTAACTGTGTGAGATGAATTAACGAACAAAGCAGTTTCTCAGAAAGCTTCTTTTCAGTTTTTATTATAGGACAATTTCTTTTTCACCATAGCCCTATATGGGCTTCCAAATATCACTTTGCAAATTCCACAAGAACAGAGTTAGCGAAAGGCTTCTTCAGGGGAAAGCTGTAACTCTGGGAGATGAATTAACAGAACACAAAACAGTTTCTCAGAAAGCTTCTTTCCAGTTTTTTACTGAAGATATTTCAGTTTTCACCATAGCCCTCTAAGGGCTTCCAAATATCACTTTGCAAATTCCAAAACAACAGTCTTAGCGAAAGGCTTCTTGAGGGGAAAGCTGTAAATCTTTGAGATGAATTAACAGAACACAAGCAGTTTCTCAGAAATCTTCTTTTCAGTTTTTATCTTAGGATATTTCCTTTTTCCCTTAGCCTTCTAAGGGCTTCGAAATATCACTTTGCAAATTTCACAAAAACAGCCTTAGCGAAAGGCTTTTTGAGGGGACAGCTGTGACTCTGTGAGATGAATTAGCAGAACACAAAGCAGTTTCTCGGAAAGCTTGTTTCCAGTTTTTAACTGAAGGTATTTCCTTTCTTACCATAGCCCTCTATAGGCTTCCAAATATCAAATTGCAAATTCCACAAGATCAGCTTTAGCAGAAGGCTTCTGGAGGGGAAAGTTGTAACTCTGTGAGATCAATTAACAGAACGCAAGGCAGTTTCTCAGAGAGCTTCTTTTCAGTTTTTATCTTAGCATATTTCCTTTTTCACCATAGCCCTCTATGGGCTTCCAAATATCACTTTGCAAATTCCACAAGAACAGTCTTAGTGAACGGCTTCTTGAGGGAAAAGCTGTAACGCTGTGAGATGAATTAACAGAACACAAAGCAGTTTCTCAGAAAGCTTCTATCCAGTTTTTAACGGAAGATATTTCCTTTTTCTGCATAGACTTCTAACGGCTTCCAAATATCACCTTGCAAATTCCACAGGAACAGTGTTAGTGAACGGCTTCTTGTGGCGAAAGCTATAACTCTGTGAGACGAATTACGAGAATACAATGCAGTTTCTAAGAAAGCTTCTTTTCGGTTTTTATCTTAGGAAATTACCTTTTTCGCCATAATCCTCTATGGGCTTCCAATATCACTTTGCAAATTCCACAAGAACAGTCTCAGTGAACGGCTTCTTTAGGGGAAAGCTGTAACTCTGTGAGATGAATTAACAGAACACAAATCAGTTTTTCAGAAAGTTTCTTTTCAGTTGTTCACAGAAGATATTTCCTTTTTCACCATAGCCCTCTATGGGTTTCCAAATATCACTTTGCAAATATCACCAGAACAGTCTTAGCGAAAGGCTTCTTGAGGGGAAAGCTGTAACTCTGTGACTTGAATTAACAGAACACAAAGCAGTCCTTCAGAAAGCTTCTTTCCAGTTTTTAATGGAAGATATTTCCTTTTTCACCATAGCCCAGTATGGGCTTCCAAATATCTCTTTGCAAATTCCAAAAGAACAGTCTTAGCGAAAGGCTTCTTGAGGGAAAAGCTGTAACTCTGTGAGCTCAATTAACAGAACACAAAGCAGTTTCTCAGAAAGCTTCTTTTCAGTTTTTATCTTCAGCTATTTCCTTTTTCAACATAGCCCTCTATGGGCTTCCAAATATCACTTTGCAAATCCCACAAGACCAGTCTTAGCGAAAGGCTTCTTCAGGGGAAAGCTGTAACTCTGTGAGATGAATTAACAGAACACAAAGCAGTTTCTCAGAAAGCTTCTTTCTAGTTTTTAACGGAAGATATTTCCTTTTTCACCAAAGCCCTCTATGGGCTTCCAAATATCACTTTAAATATTCCACAAGAACAGTCTTATCAAAAGGCTTCTTGAGGGGAAAGCTGTAACTCTGTGAGATGAATTAACAGAACACAAAGCAGTTTCTCAGAAAGCTCCTTTCCAGTTTTTAACTGAAGATATTTCCTTTTTCACCGTAGCCCTCTATGGACTTCCAAATATCACTTTGCAAATTCCACAAGAACATTCTTAGCGAAAGGTTTCTTGAGGGAAAAGCTGTAATCAGAAAGCTTCTTTCGAGTTTTTAACTGAAAATATTTCCTTTTACACCATAGCCCTCTAAGGACTTCCAAATATCACATTGCAAATTCCACAAGAACAGTCTTAGCGAAATGCTTCTTGAGGGGAAAGCTGTAACTCTGTGAGATGAATTAACAGAACACAAAGCAGTTTCTCAGAAAGCCTCTTTCCAGTTTTTAACTGAAGATATTTCCTTTTCCACCATAGCCCTCGATGGGCTTACAAATACCACTTTGCAAATTCCACAAGAATAGCCTTAGCAAAGGGCTTCTTGAGGGGAAAGCTGTAACTCTGTGAAATGAATTAACAGAACGCAAAGCAGTTTCTCAGAAAGCTTCTTTTCAGTTTTTATGTTAGGATATTTCCTTTTTCACCATAGACTTCTATGGGCTTCCAAATATCACTTTGCAAATTTCACAAGAACAGTCTTAGCGAAAGGCTTCTTGAGGGGAAAGCTGTAACTCTGTGAGGTGAATTAACAGAACACAAAGCAGTTTCTCCGAAAGCTTATTTTCAGTTTTTATCTCAGGCTATTTCCTTTTTCACCATAGACCTCTATGTGCTTCTAAATATCACTTTCCATATTCCACAAGAACAGACTTAGGGAAAGGCTTCTTAAGGGGAAAGATGTAACTCTGTGAGAGGAATTATCAGAACACAAAGCAAAACTTCCAAATATCACTTTGCAAACTCCACAAGAACAGTCTTAGTGATCGACTTCTTGAGGGGAAAGCTATAACTCCGTGAGATGAGTTAAGGGAACACAATGCTGTTTCTCAGAAAGTTTCTTTTCGGTTTTTATCGTAGGATATTTCCTTTTTCAACATAGCCCTCTATGTTCTTCCAAATATCACTTTGCAAATTCCACAAGAACATTCTTAATGAATGGCTTCTCGAGGGAAAAGCTGTAACTCTGTGAGATGAAATAACAGAACACAAAGAAGTTTCTCAGAAAGCTTCTTTCCGATTTTTAATGGAAGATATTACCTTTTTCTCCAAAGCCCTCCACGGGTTTCCAAATGTCACTTTGCAAATTCCAGAAGAACAGTCTTAGGGAAAGGTTCTTGAGGGGAAAACTGTAAATGTGTGAGATGAATTAACAGAACACAAAGCAGTTTCTCAGAAAGCTTCTTTCCAGTTTTTAACGGAAGATATTTCCTTTTTCTCCATAGCCCTCTAAGGTTTCTAAATATCACTTTCCAAATTCCACAAGAACAGTCTTAGCGAATGGATTCTTGAGGGGAAAGCTGTAACTCTGTGAGATAAATTAATAGTAAACAAAGCAGTTTCTCAGAAAGCTTCTTTCCAGTTTTTAACTGAAGGTGTTTCATTTTTTACCATAGCCCTCTATGAGCTTTGAAATATCACTTTGCAAATTCCACAAGAACAGTCTTAGCGAAAGGATTCTTGAGGAGAAAGCTGTAACTCTGTGAGATGAATTAACAGGACACAAAGCAATTTCTCAGAAAGCTTCTTTCCAGTTTATAACGGAAGATATTTCCTTATTTACCATAGCCTTCTATGGCCTTCTAAATACCACTTTCCAAATGACACAAGAACAGTCCTAGCGAAAGACTTCTTGAGGGGAAAACTGTAACTCTGTGAGATAAATTAACTGAACACAAAGCAGTTTCTCAGAAAGCTTCTTTCCAGTTTTCAACTGAAGGTATTTCCTTTTTAACCATAGCCCTATATGGGCTTCTAAATATCACTTTGCAAATTCCACAAGAACAGACGTAGTAAAGTTCTCCTTGAGGGGAAAGCTGTAACTCTGTGAGATGAATTAACAGAACACAAAGCAGTTTCTCAGAAATCTTCTTTCCAGTTTTTAACGGAAGATATTTCCTTTTTCACCAAAGCCCTCTATGGGATTCCAAATTTCACCTTGCAAATTCCACAGGAACAGTCTTAGCGAAAGGCTTCTTGAGGAAAAAGCTGTACGTATGTGAAATGAATTAACAGAACACAAAGCAGTTTCTCAGAAAGCTTCTTTCTGTTTGTTAACGGAAGACAATTCCTTTTTCACCATAGCCCCTTCTTGGGTTCCAAATATCACTTTGCAAATCCCACAAGAACAGTCTTAGCGAAAAGCTTCTTGAGGGGAAAGCTGTAACTCTGTGGGATGAATTAAAGGAACAAAAAGCAGTTTCTCAGAAAGCTTCTTTCCAGTTTTTAACGGAGGACATTTCCTTTTTCACCATAGCCCTCTATGGGTTTCTAAATATCACGTTCTAAATTCCACAAGAACAGTCTTAGCGAAAGGCTTCTTGAGGGGAAAGCTATAGCTCTGTGAGATGAATTAACAGAACACAAAGCAGTTTCACAGAAAGCTTATTTTCAGTTTTTATATTAGGCTATTTCTTTTTTCAACGTCGAACACTGTAGGCTTCTAAATATCACTTTCCAAATTCCATAATAACAGTCTTAGGGTAAGGCTTTTTGACGGGAAAGCTGTAACTCTGTGAGACGAATTAATAGAACACAAGGCAGTTTCTCAGAAATCTTCGTTCCAGTTTTTAACGGCAGTTATTTCCTTTTTCACCATAGCCCTATATGGGCTTCCAAATATCACTTTGCAAATTTCACAAGAACAGTCTTAGTGAAAGGCTTCTTGGGGGAATGCTGTAACTCTGTTAGATGAATTAACAGAACACAATGCAGTTTCCCAGAAATCTTCTTTCCACTTTTTAATGGAAGATATTTCCGTTTTCACCATAGCCCTCTATGGGATTCCAAATATCACTTTGCAAATTCCACAAGAACAGTCTTAGCGAAAGCCTTCTTGAGGTGAAAGCTCTAACTCTGTGAGCTGAATTAACAGAACACAAAGCCGTTGCTCAGAAAGCTTCTTTACAGTTTTTAACTGAAGATATTTCCTTTTTCACCATAGCCCTCTAATGGCTTCAAAATATCACTTTGCAATTCCACAAGAATTGTCTTAGCGAAAGGCTTCTTGAGGGGAAAGCTGTAACTCTGTGAGATGAATTAACAGAACACAAAGCAGTTTCTCAGAAAGCTTCTTTCCGGTTTCTAACGGAAGATATTTCCTTTTTCAGCAAAGCCCTCTATGGGCTTCAAAATATCACTTTGCAAATTCCGCAAGAACTGTCTTAGCGAAAGCTTCTTGAGGTAAAAGCTGTAAGTCTGTGAAATGAATTAACAGAACACAAAGCAGTTTCTCAGAAAGATTCTTTCCAGTTTTTAACTGAAGATATTTCATTTTTCACCATAGCCCTCTCTGGGCTTCAAAATATCACTTTGCAAATTCCGCAAGAACTGTCTTAGCGAAAGCTTCTTGAGGTAAAAGCTGTAAGTCTGTGAAATGAATTAACAGAACACAAAGCAGTTTCTCAGAAAGCTTCTTTCCAGTTTTTAACGGAAGAGATTTCCTTTTTCACCATAGCCCTCTGTGGGCTTCCAAATATCTCTATTTGCATATTCCACAAGAACAGTCTTAGCGAAAGTCTTCTTGAGGGGAAAGCTGTAATCTGTGAGATGAATTAACAGAACACAAAGTAGTTTCTCAGAAAGAGTCTTTCCAGTTTCTAAATGTAGATATTTCCTTTTTCACCATAGACCTCTATGGGCTTCCAAATCTCACTTTTTAAATTCAACAAGAAGAGTCTTAGAGAAAGTCTTCTTAAGGGGAAAACTGTAACTCTGTGAGTTGAATTAACAGAACAGAAAGCAGTTTCCCCAAAAGCTTCCTTTCAGTTTTTATCTTAGGATACTTCCTTTTTCACCACAGCGCACTATGGGCTTGCAAATATCACTTTTTAAATTCCACAAGAACACTCTTAGCGAAAGGCTTCTTGAGGGGAAAGCTGTAACTCTGTGAGATGAATTAACACAACACAAAGCAGTTTCTCAGAAAGCCTGTTTCCAGTTTTCAAAGGAAGTTATTTCCTTTTTAACCATAGCCTTCTAAGTGCTTCCAATTATCACTTTGCAAATTCCAAAAAACAGCCTTAGCAAAAAGCTTCTTTAGGGTAAAGCTGTAACTCTGTGAAGTTAATTAACAGAGCACAAAGCAGTTTCTCAGAAAGCTTCTATTCAATTTTTATCTTAGGACATTTCTTTTTTCACCATAGCCCTCTAAGGGCTTCCAAATATCACTTTGCAAATTCCACAAGAACAGTCTTAGCGAAAGGCTTCTGGAGTGAAAAGCTGTAACTCTGTGAGATGAATTAAGAGAACACAAAGCAGTTTCTCAGAAAGCCTCTTTCCAGTTCTTAATGGAAGATATTTCCTTTTTCAGCATAGCCCTATATGGGCTTCCAAATATCACTTTGCAAACTCCACAAGAACAGTCTTAGCGAAAGGCTTCTTGCGGGGAAAGCTGTAACTCTGTGAGATGAATTAACGAAAACAAAGCAGTTTTTCAGAAAGATTCTTTCCAGTTTTTAACGGAAGATATTTCCTTTTTAACCGTAGCCCTTTTTCGGCTTCCAAATATCACTTTACATATTACACAAGAACAGTCTTAGCGAAAGGCTTCTTGAGGGGAATGCTGTAACTCTGTGAGATTAATTAACAGAACACAAAGCATTTTCTCAGAAAGCTTCTATTCAGTTTTTAACGAAAAATATTTCCTTTTTCACAATAGCACTCTATGGGCTTCCAAATATCACTTTGAATATTCCACAAGAACTGTCTTACGAAAGACTTTTTGAGGAGAAAGCTGTAAGTCTCTGAGATGAATTAACAGCACACAAAGCAGTTACTCCGAAAGCTTCTTTCCAGTTTTTAACTGAAGATAATTCCTTTTTCACCATAGCCCTCTAAGAGCTCCCTAATATCACTTTGCAAATTCCACAAGAACAGTCTTAGCGAAAGGCTTCTGGAGGTGAAAGCTGTAACTCTGTGAGATAAATTAACAGAACACGAAGCAGTTTCTCCGGAAGCCACTTTCAAGTATTTAACGGAAGATATTTCCTTTTTCACCGTAGCCCTCTATGGGCTTCCAAATATCACCTTGCAAATTCCACAAACAGTCTTAGTGAAAGGCTTCTTGAGAGGAAATCTGTAACTCTGTGAGATGAATTAACAGAACTCAAAGCAGTTTCTCAGAAAGCTTCTTTCCATTTTTAACTGAAGATATTTACTTTTTCACCGAAACCCTCTATGGGCTTCCAAATATCACTTTGCAATTTCCACAAGAACAGTCTTAGCAAAAGACTTCTTGAGGGGAAAGCTGTAACTCTGTGAGATGAATTAACAGAACACAAAGCAGTTTCTCAGAAAGCTTCTTTTCAGTTTTTAACAGAAGATATTTCCTTTTTCACTATAGCCCTTTATTGGCTTGCAAATATCACTTTGCAAATTCCACAAGAACAGTCTTAGCGAAAGGCTTCTTGAGGGGTAAGCTGTAACTCTGTGAGATGAATTAACAGAACACAAAGCAGTTTCTCAGAGAGTTTCTTTGAGTTTTTAACGGAAGATATTTCCTTTTTCACCGTAGCCCTCTATGGGCTTCCAAATATCACTTTTCAAATTCCACAAGAACTGTATTAGCGAAAGGCTTCTTGAGTCGAAAGCTGTAACTCTGTGGGAAGAATTAACAGAACACAAAGCAGAGTCTCAGAAACCTTCTTTCCAGTTTTTTACGGAAGATATTTCCTTTTTCACCATAGCCCTCTAAGGACTTGGAAATATCACTTTGCAAATTCCACAAGAACAGGCTTACCAAAAGGCTTCTTGAGAGTAAAGCTCTAAGTCTGTGAAATGCATTAACAGCACACAAAGCAGTTTCCCAGAAAGCTTCTTTTCAGTTTTTATCTGAAGATATTTACTTTTTCACCATAGACCTCTATGGGCTTTCAAATATCTCTTTGCAAATTCCACAAGAACAATCGTACCGAAAGGCTTCTTGAGGGGAAAGCTGTAACTCTTTGAGATGAATTAACAGAACACAAAGCAGTATCTCAGAAAGTTTCTTTGCAATTTTAAACGGAAGAGATTTCCTTTTTCACCATAGCCCTCTAAGGGATATGAATTATCACTTTGCAAATTCCACAAGAACTGCCTTAGCGAAAGGCTTCTTGAGGGGAAAGCTGTAACTCTGTGAGATGAACTAACAGAACACAAAGCAGTTTCTCAAAAAGCTTAATTTCGGTTTTTATCTTAGGATATTTCCATTTTCACCATAGCCCTTTTTGGGCTTCCAAATATCACTTTGCAAATTCCAAAAGAACCTTCTTAGCGAAAGGCTTCTTGAGGGGAAAGATGTAACTCTTTGAGATGAATTAACAGAACACAAAGCCGTTTCTCAGAAATCTTCCTTTCAGTTTTTAACTGAAGATATTTCCTTTTTCACCATAGCCCTCTTTGAGCTTCCAAATATCACTTAGCAAATTCCACAACAACAGCTTTAGCGAAAGGTTTCTTGAGGGAAAAGCTGTAACTCTCTGAGGTGAATAAGCACAACACAAGGCAGTTTCTCAGAAAGCTTCTTTCCAGTATTTAACGGAAGATATTTCTTTTTTCCCAATAGCCCTCTATGGACTTCCAAATATCACTTTGCAAATTCCACAAGAAGAGTCTTAGCGAAAGGCTTCTTGAGTTGAAAGCTGTAACTCTGTGAGAAGAATTAACAGAACACAAAGCAGTTTCTCAGAAAGCTTCTTTCCAGTTTTGAACTGAAGATATTTCCTTTTTCACCATAGCCCTCTCTGGGCTCCAAATATCACTTTGGAAATTCCACAACAACAGTCATAGCAAAACGCTTCTTGAGGGGAAAGCTGTATCTCTGTGAGATGAATTAAGAGAACACAAAGCGGTTTCTCTGAAAGCTTCTTTCCAGTTTTTAACGGAAGATATTTCCTTTCTCACCATAGCCCTCTATGGGCTTCCAAATATCACTTTTTAAATTCCATAGGAACAGTCTTAGCGAAAGGCTTCTTAAGGGGAAAGCTGTAACTCTGTGAGGTGAATTAACAGAACACAAAGCAGTTTCTCAGAAAGCTTCTTTTCAGCTTTTTTCTTAGGATATTTCCTTTTTCACCATAGCCCTATAAGGGCTTACAAATATCACTATGAGTATTACACAAGAAGAGTCTTAGCAAAAGTCTTTTTGAGGGTAAAGCTGTAACTCTTTGAGATGAATTAACAGAACACCAAGCAGTTTCTTAGAAAGCTTCTTTCCATTTTTTATCTGAAGGTATTTCCCTTTTCACCACAGCCGTCTATGGGCTTCGAAATATCACTTTGCAAATTCAAAAAGAACAGTCCTAGCGAAAGGCTTCTTGAGTGGAATGCTGTAACTCTGTGAGATGAATTAGCAGATCTCAGAGAAGTTTCTCAGAAAGCTTCTTTCTCACTTTTAGCGGCAGATATTTCCTTTGGCCCTATAGTCTTCAAAGGGATCCAAAATAACAGTTCTCCGATTCCATAGAAATAAGGCTATCAAACAGCTCTAGGAAATAGAGCTGTAACTCAGTGAGTGGAAGTCACATAATACTAAACCGTTTCTCAGAAAGCCTCTTTCAGTTTTTAACTGAAGCTATATCCTTTTTCACCGTAGCCCTCTATGGGCTTCAAAATATCACTTTGAAAATACAGCAAGAACAGTCTTAGCGAAAGGCTTCTAGAGGGGAAAGCTGTAACTCTGTTAGGTGAATTAACAGAACACAAAGCAGTTTCTCAGGAATGTTCTTTACAGTTTTTATCTGAAGATATTTCCTTTTCTCCATAGCGCTCTATGGGCTACCAAATATCACATTTCAAATTCCACAAGAACAGTCTTAGCGAAAGACTTCCTGAGGGGAAAGCTGTAAGTCTGTGAGATGAATTAAAAGAACACAAAGCAATTTCTCAGAAAGCTTCTTTCCAGTTTTTATCGGAGGATATTTCGTTTTCACCATAGCCATCTATTGGCTTCCAAATATCATTTTTCAAATTGTGCAAGAATAATCTTAGCGAAAGGCTTCTTGAGGGGAAAGCTGTAACTCTGTGAAATGAATTCGCAAATCACAAAGAAGTTTCTCAGAAAGCTTCTTTCTAACTTTAACGACGGATATTTCCTTTGGCCCTTCAGTCTTCAAAGGGATCCGAAATAACAGTTCTCAGATTCCACAGAAATAAGACTGCCAAACAGCTCTACGAAATACAGCTGTAACTCAGTGAGTGGAAGTCATATATCACAAAGCAGTTTCTCAGAAAGCTTCTTTTCAGTTTTTAACTGAAGATATATCCTTTTTCACTATAGGTCACTATGAGCTTCCAAATATCACTTTGCATATTCCACAAGAACTGTCTTAGCGAAAGGCTTCTTGAAGGGAAACCTGTAACTCTGTGAGATGAATTAACAAAACACAAAGCAGTTTCTCAGAATGGTTCTTTTCAGTTTTTATCTTAGGATATTTACGTTTTCACCATCGACTTCTATGGGCTTACAAATATCACTTTGCAAATTCCACAAGAACAGTCTTAGCGAAAGGCTTCTAGAGGGGAAAGCTGAAACTCTGTGAGGTGAATTAACAGAATACAAAGCAGTTTCTCAGAAAGTTTCTTTCCAGTTTTTAACTGAAGGTATTTCCTTTTTCACCATAGCCCTCGACGGGCTTTCAAATATCACTTTGCAAATTCCACAAGAACAGTCTTAGCGAACGGCTTCTTGAGGGGAAAGCTGAAACTCTGTCAGATAAATTAACAGAACACAAAACAGTTTGTTGGAAAGCTTCTTTCCATTTTTGATCCGAGGACATTTCCTTTTACACCATAGCCCTCTCACGGCTTCCAAATATCACTTTGCAAATTCCACGAGAACCGTCTTAGCGAAAGACTTCTGGAGGGGAAAGCTGAAACTCTGTGAGATGAATTAACAGAAAACAAAGCAGTTTCTCAGAAAGCTTCTTTCCAGTTTTTAATTGAAGATATTTCCTTTTTCACCATATCCCTCCATGGGCTTCCAAATATCACATTGCAAATTCCACAAGAACAGTCTTAGCGAAATGCTTCTTGAGGGGTAAGCTGTAACTCTGTGAGATGAATTAACAGAACACAAAGCAGTTTCTCAGAAAACTTCTTTCCAGTTTTTATGTGAGGAAATTTCCTTTTTAAACGTACCCCTCTATGGGCTTCCAAATATCACTTTGTAAACTCCACAAGAACAGTCTTAGCGAAAGGATTCTTGATAGGAAAGCTGTAACTCTGTGCATGAATTAACAGAACACAAAGAAGTTTCTCAGAAAGCTTCTCTCCAGTTTTTAACTGAAGATATTTCCTTTTTCACCATAGCGCTCTATGGGCTTCCAAATATCTCTTTGGAAATTCCAGAAGAACAGTCTTAGTGAAGGGCTTCTTGAGGGTAGAGCTGTAATACTGTGAGATGAATTAACAAAACACAAAGCAGTTTCTCAGAAAGCTTCTTTCCAGTTTTTATGTGAGGAAATTTCCTTTTTAACCGTACCCCTCTATGGGCTTCCAAATATCACTTTGTAAACTCCACAAGAACAGTCTTAGCGAAAGGATTCGTGATAGGAAAGGTGTAACTCTGTGTATGAATTAACAGAACACAAAGCAGTTTCTCAGAAAGCTTCTCTCCAGTTTTTAACTGAAGATATTTCCATTTTCACCATAGCCCTCTATGAGCTTCCAAATATCATTTTGCAAATTTCACAACAACAGTCTTAATGAACGGCTTCTTGAGGGGAAAGCTATAACTCTGTGAGATGAATTAACGGTACGCAAAACAGTTTCTCAAAAAGCTTCTTTTCAGTTTTTATCTTAGGATATTTCCTTTTTCACCATAGCCCTCTATTGTTTTCCAAATATCACTTTGCAAATTCCACGAGAACAGTCTTAGCGAAAGGCCTCTTGAGGGGAAACTGTAGCTCTGTGAGATCAATTCACAGAACTCAAAGAAGTTTCTCAGAAAGCTTCTTTCACACTTTTAGTGGCGGATATTTCCTTTGGACCTATAGTCTTCAAAGAGATCCGAAGTAACATTTCTCAGATTCCACAGAAATAAGCCTAGCCAACAGTTCTACGAAATACAGCTGTTTCTCAGTGACAGGAAATCACATATCACAAAGCAGTTCCTCGGAAAGCTTCTTTTCACTTTTTAACTGAAGCTATATCCTTTTTCACCATAGCGACGTATGGACTTCCAAAGACCACTTTGGAAATTCCACAAGAACAGTCTTGGTGAAAGGCTTCTTGAGGGGAAAGCTGTAACTCTGTGAGATGAACTAAGAGAACACAAAACCGTTTCTCAGAAAGCTTCTTTCCAGTTTTTAACTGAAGATATTTCCCCTTTCACCATAGCCCTCTATGGGCTTCCAAATATCAATTTGAAAATAACACAAGATCAGTCTTAGTGAATGGCTTTCTGTTCGGAAAGCTGTAACTCTCTGAGATGAATTAACAAAACACAAAGCAGTTTCTCAGAAAGCTTCGTTTCGGTTTTTATCTTACGATATTTCCTTTTTCACCATAGTTCTCTAAGCACTTCCAAATATCACTTCGCAAATTTCACAAGAACAGTCTTAGTAAACGACTTATTGAGGGGAATGCTGTACCTCTGTGAGGTGGATTAACAGAACACAAAGCAGTTTCTCAGAAACGTTCTTTCCACTTTTTAACTGAAGATATTTCCTTTTTCCCCATAGCACTCTATGGGCTTCCAAATATCACTTTGCAAAATCCACGAGAACAGTCTTAGTGAACGGTTTCTTGAGGGGAAAGCTGTAAGTCTTTGAGATGAATTCAGAGAACACAAAGCAGTTTCTCAGAAATTTTCTTTTCAGTTTTTATCTTAGGATATTTTCTTTTTAACCATAGATCTCTATGGTTTTCCATATACCTTTTTCCAAATTCCACAAAAACAGCTTTAGCGAAAGTTTTCTTGAGGGGAAAACCGTAATTCTGTGAGATGAATTAACAGAACACAAAGCAATTTCTCAGAAAGCTACTTTCCAGTTTTTATCTGAAGATATTTCCTTTACACCATGGTCCTCTATGGGCTTCCAAATATCACTTTGCAAATTCCACAAGAACAGTCTTACTGAACGACTTCTTGAGGGGAAAGCTGTAATTCTATAAGATGAATTAACAGAACACAAAGTCGTTTCTCAGAAAGCTTCTTTTCAGTTCTTATCTGAGGAAATTTCTTTTTCACCACAGCCCTCTATGGGCTTCCAAATGTCACTTTGCAAATTCCACAAGAACAGTCTTAGCGGAATGCTTCTTGAGGGGAAAGGTGTAACACTGTCAGATGAATTAACAGAACACAAAGCAGTTTCTCAGAAAACTTCTTTCCAGTTTATAACTGAAGATATTTCCTTTTTCACCATAGCCCCCTATGGGTTTCCAAATAGCACTTTGAAAATTCCACAAGAACGGTCTTAATGAACGGTTTCTGGAGGGCAAAGCTGTAACTGTGTGAGATGAATTAACGGAACACAAAGTAGTTTCTCAAGAAGCTTCTTTCTAGTTTTCATCTGAGGACATTTCCTTTTTCACCATAGCCCTCTATGGGCTTCCAAATTTCACTTTGCAAATTCCACAAGAACAGTCTTAACGAAAGACTTCTTGAGGGGAAAGCTGTAACTCTGTGAGATGAATTAACAGAAAACAAAGCAGTTTCTCAGAAAGCTTCTATACAGTTTCTAACTGAAGATATTCCTTTTTTCACCATAACCCTATATGGGCTTCCAAATATTACTTTGCGAATTACACAAGAACAGTCATAGCGAAAGGCTTCTCGAGGGGAAAGCTGTAACTCTGTGAGATGAATTAACAGAACACAAAGCAGTTTCTCAGAAAGCTTCTTTCCAGTTTTTATCTAAGGACATTTCCTTTTTCTCCATAGCCCTCTATGGGCTTCTAAATATCACGTTCTAAATTGCACAAGAACAGTCTTAGCGAAAGGATTCTTGAGAGGAAAGCTGTAACTCTGTGAGATGAATTAAGAGAACACAAAGCAGTTTTTCAGAAAGCTTCTTTTCAGTTTTTATCTTAGGTTATTTCCTTTTTCACTGTAGACCTCTGTAGGCTTCTAAATATCACTTCCCAAATTCGACAAGAACAGTCTTAGGGAAAGGCTTCGTGAGGGGAAAGCTGTAACTTTGTGGGATGAATTAACAGTACACAATGCAGTGTCTCAGAAAGCTTCTTTCCCGTTTTAAACCGAAGATATTTCCTTTTCACCATAGCTCTCTATGGCCTTCGAAATGTCACTTTGCAAATTCCACAAGAACAGTCATAGCGAAAGGCTTCCTCAGGGGAAAGCTGTAACTCTGTGGGATGAATTTACAGATCAGAAAGCTGTTTCTCAGAAAGCTTCTTTCTCACTTTTATGGCGGATATTTCCTTTGGCCCTATAGTCTTCAAAGGGAACCGAATTATCCCTTCTCAGATTCCACAGAAATAAGGTTAGCAAACAGCTCTATGACATATAGCTCTCACTCAGTGAGTGGAAGTCACGTATCACAAAGCAGTTTCTCAGAAATGTTCTTTTCAGTTTTTATCTTAGGATATTTCCTTTTTCACCATAGCCCTCTATGGGCTTACAAATACCACTCTGCAAATTCCACAAGAACAGTCTTAGCGAAAGGCTTCTTAAGGGGAAAGCTGTAACTCTGTGAGGTGAATTAACAGAACACAAAGCAGTTTCTCAGAAAGCTTCTTTTCAGCTTTTATCTTAGGATATTTCCTTTTTCACCATAGCCCTATAAGGGCTTACAAATATCACTATGAGTATTACACAAGAAGAGTCTTAGCAAAAGTCTTTTTGAGGGTAAAGCTGTAACTCTTTGAGATGAATTAACAGAACACCAAGCAGTTTCTTAGAAAGCTTCTTTCCATTTTTTAACTGAAGGTATTTCCCTTTTCACCACAGCCGTCTATGGGCTTCGAAATATCACTTTGCAAATTCAAAAAGAACAGTCCTAGCGAAAGGCTTCTTGAGTGGAATGCTGTAACTCTGTGAGATGAATTAACAGATCTCAGAGAAGTTTCTCAGAAAGCTTCTTTCTCACTTATAGCGGCAGATATTTCCTTTGGCCCTATAGTCTTCAAAGGGATCCAAAATAACAGTTCTCCGATTCCATAGAAATAAGGCTATCAAACAGCTCTAGGAAATAGAGCTGTAACTCAGTGAGTGGAAGTCACATAATACTAAACCGTTTCTCAGAAAGCCTCTTTCAGTTTTTAACTGAAGCTTTATCCTTTTTCACCGTAGCCCTCTATGGGCTTCAAAATATCACTTTGAAAATACAGCAAGAACAGTCTTAGCGAAAGGCTTCTAGAGGGGAAAGCTGTAACTCTGTTAGGTGAATTAACAGAACACAAAGCAGTTTCTCAGGAATGTTCTTTACAGTTTTTATCTGAAGATATTTCCTTTTCTCCATAGCGCTCTATGGGCTACCAAATATCACATTTCAAATTCCACAAGAACAGTCTTAGCGAAAGACTTCCTGAGGGGAAAGCTGTAAGTCTGTGAGATGAATTAAAAGAACACAAAGCAATTTCTCAGAAAGCTTCTTTCCAGTTTTTATCGGAGGATATTTCGTTTTCACCATAGCCGTCTATTGGCTTCCAAATATCATTTTTCAAATTGTGCAAGAATAATCTTAGCGAAAGGCTTCTTGAGGGGAAAGCTGTAACTCTGTGAAATGAATTCGCAAATCACAAAGAAGTTTCTCAGAAAGCTTCTTTCTAACTTTAACGACGGATATTTCCTTTGGCCCTTCAGTCTTCAAAGGGATCCGAAATAACAGTTCTCAGATTCCACAGAAATAAGACTGCCAAACAGCTCTATGAAATACAGCTGTAACTCAGTGAGTGGAAGTCATATATCACAAAGCAGTTTCTCAGAAAGCTTCTTTTCAGTTTTTAACTGAAGATATATCCTTTTTCACTATAGGTCACTATGAGCTTCCAAATATCACTTTGCATATTCCACAAGAACTGTCTTAGCGAAAGGCTTCTTGAAGGGAAACCTGTAACTCTGTGAGATGAATTAACAAAACACAAAGCAGTTTCTCAGAATGGTTCTTTTCAGTTTTTATCTTAGGATATTTACGTTTTCACCATCGACTTCTATGGGCTTACAAATATCACTTTGCAAATTCCACAAGAACAGTCTTAGCGAAAGGCTTCTAGAGGGGAAAGCTGAAACTCTGTGAGGTGAATTAACAGAATACAAAGCAGTTTCTCAGAAAGTTTCTTTCCAGTTTTTAACTGAAGGTATTTCCTTTTTCACCAGAGCCCTCGACGGGCTTTCAAATATCACTTTGCAAATTCCACAAGAACAGTCTTAGCGAACGGCTTCTTGAGGGGAAAGCTGAAACTCTGTCAGATAAATTAACAGAACACAAAACAGTTTGTTGGAAAGCTTCTTTCCATTTTTGATCCGAGGACATTTCCTTTTACACCATAGCCCTCTCACGGCTTCCAAATATCACTTTGCAAATTCCACGAGAACCGTCTTAGCGAAAGACTTCTGGAGGGGAAAGCTGAAACTCTGTGAGGTGAATTAACAGAAAACAAAGCAGTTTCTCAGAAAGCTTCTTTCCAGTTTTTAATTGAAGATATTTCCTTTTTCACCATATCCCTCCATGGGCTTCCAAATATCACATTGCAAATTCCACAAGAACAGTCTTAGCGAAATGCTTCTTGAGGGGTAAGCTGTAACTCTGTGAGATGAATTAACAGAACACAAAGCAGTTTCTCAGAAAACTTCTTTCCAGTTTTTATGTGAGGAAATTTCCTTTTTAAACGTACCCCTCTATGGGCTTCCAAATATCACTTTGTAAACTCCACAAGAACAGTCTTAGCGAAAGGATTCTTGATAGGAAAGCTGTAACTCTGTGCATGAATTAACAGAACACAAAGAAGTTTCTCAGAAAGCTTCTCTCCAGTTTTTAACTGAAGATATTTCCTTTTTCACCATAGCGCTCTATGGGCTTCCAAATATCTCTTTGGAAATTCCAGAAGAACAGTCTTAGTGAAGGGCTTCTTGAGGGTAGAGCTGTAATACTGTGAGATGAATTAACAAAACACAAAGCAGTTTCTCAGAAAGCTTCTTTCCAGTTTTTATGTGAGGAAATTTCCTTTTTAACCGTACCCCTCTATGGGCTTCCAAATATCACTTTGTAAACTCCACAAGAACAGTCTTAGCGAAAGGATTCGTGATAGGAAAGGTGTAACTCTGTGTATGAATTAACAGAACACAAAGCAGTTTCTCAGAAAGCTTCTCTCCAGTTTTTAACTGAAGATATTTCCATTTTCACCATAGCCCTCTATGAGCTTCCAAATATCATTTTGCAAATTTCACAACAACAGTCTTAATGAACGGCTTCTTGAGGGGAAAGCTATAACTCTGTGAGATGAATTAACGGTACGCAAAACAGTTTCTCAAAAAGCTTCTTTTCAGTTTTTATCTTAGGATATTTCCTTTTTCACCATAGCCCTCTATTGTTTTCCAAATATCACTTTGCAAATTCCACGAGAACAGTCTTAGCGAAAGGCCTCTTGAGGGGAAACTGTAGCTCTGTGAGATCAATTCACAGAACTCAAAGAAGTTTCTCAGAAAGCTTCTTTCACACTTTTAGTGGCGGATATTTCCTTTGGACCTATAGTCTTCAAAGAGATCCGAAGTAACATTTCTCAGATTCCACAGAAATAAGCCTAGCCAACAGTTCTACGAAATACAGCTGTTTCTCAGTGACAGGAAATCACATATCACAAAGCAGTTCCTCGGAAAGCTTCTTTTCACTTTTTAACTGAAGCTATATCCTTTTTCACCATAGCGACGTATGGACTTCCAAAGACCACTTTGGAAATTCCACAAGAACAGTCTTGGTGAAAGGCTTCTTGAGGGGAAAGCTGTAACTCTGTGAGATGAACTAAGAGAACACAAAACCGTTTCTCAGAAAGCTTCTTTCCAGTTTTTAACTGAAGATATTTCCCCTTTCACCATAGCCCTCTATGGGCTTCCAAATATCAATTTGAAAATAACACAAGATCAGTCTTAGTGAATGGCTTTCTGTTCGGAAAGCTGTAACTCTCTGAGATGAATTAACAAAACACAAAGCAGTTTCTCAGAAAGCTTCTTTTCGGTTTTTATCTTACGATATTTCCTTTTTCACCATAGTTCTCTAAGCACTTCCAAATATCACTTCGCAAATTTCACAAGAACAGTCTTAGTAAACGACTTCTTGAGGGGAATGCTGTACCTCTGTGAGATGGATTAACAGAACACAAAGCAGTTTCTCAGAAACGTTCTTTCCACTTTTTAACTGAAGATATTTCCTTTTTCCCCATAGCACTCTATGGGCTTCCAAATATCACTTTGCAAAATCCACGAGAACAGTCTTAGTGAACGGTTTCTTGAGGGGAAAGCTGTAAGTCTTTGAGATGAATTCAGAGAACACAAAGCAGTTTCTCAGAAATTTTCTTTTCAGTTTTTATCTTAGGATATTTTCTTTTTAACCATAGATCTCTATGGTTTTCCATATACCTTTTTCCAAATTCCACAAAAACAGCTTTAGCGAAAGTTTTCTTGAGGGGAAAGCCGTAATTCTGTGAGATGAATTAACAAAACACAAAGCAATTTCTCAGAAAGCTACTTTCCAGTTTTTATCTGAAGATATTTCCTTTACACCATGGTCCTCTATGGGCTTCCAAATATCACTTTGCAAATTCCACAAGAACAGTCTTACTGAACGACTTCTTGAGGGGAAAGCTGTAATTCTATAAGATGAATTAACAGAACACAAAGTCGTTTCTCAGAAAGCTTCTTTTCAGTTCTTATCTTAGGAAATTTCTTTTTCACCACAGCCCTCTATGGGCTTGCAAATGTCACTTTGCAAATTCCACAAGAACAGTCTTAGCGGAATGCTTCTTGAGGGGAAAGGTGTAACACTGTCAGATGAATTAACAGAACACAAAGCAGTTTCTCAGAAAACTTCTTTCCAGTTTATAACTGAAGATATTTCCTTTTTCACCATAGCCCCCTATGGGTTTCCAAATAGCACTTTGAAAATTCCACAAGAACGGTCTTAATGAACGGTTTCTGGAGGGCAAAGCTGTAACTGTGTGAGATGAATTAACGGAACACAAAGTAGTTTCTCAAGAAGCTTCTTTCTAGTTTTCATCTGAGGACATTTCCTTTTTCACCATAGCCCTCTATGGGCTTCCAAATTTCACTTTGCAAATTCCACAAGAACAGTCTTAACGAAAGACTTCTTGAGGGGAAAGCTGTAACTCTGTGAGATGAATTAACAGAAAACAAAGCAGTTTCTCAGAAAGCTTCTATACACTTTCTAACTGAAGATATTCCTTTTTTCACCATAACCCTATATGGGCTTCCAAATATTACTTTGCGAATTACACAAGAACAGTCATAGCGAAAGGCTTCTCGAGGGGAAAGCTGTAACTCTGTGAGATGAATTAACAGAACACAAAGCAGTTTCTCAGAAAGCTTCTTTCCAGTTTTTATCTAAGGACATTTCCTTTTTCTCCATAGCCCTCTATGGGCTTCTAAATATCACGTTCTAAATTGCACAAGAACAGTCTTAGCGAAAGGATTCTTGAGAGGAAAGCTGTAACTCTGTGAGATGAATTAAGAGAACACAAAGCAGTTTTTCAGAAAGCTTCTTTTCAGTTTTTATCTTAGGTTATTTCCTTTTTCACTGTAGACCTCTGTAGGCTTCTAAATATCACTTCCCAAATTCGACAAGAACAGTCTTAGGGAAAGGCTTCGTGAGGGGAAAGCTGTAACTTTGTGGGATGAATTAACAGAACACAACGCAGTGTCTCAGAAAGCTTCTTTCCCGTTTTAAACCGAAGATATTTCCTTTTCACCATAGCTCTCTATGGCCTTCGAAATGTCACTTTGCAAATTCCACAAGAACAGTCATAGCGAAAGGCTTCCTCAGGGGAAAGCTGTAACTCTGTGGGATGAATTTACAGATCAGAAAGCTGTTTCTCAGAAAGCTTCTTTCTCACTTTTATGGCGGATATTTCCTTTGGCCCTATAGTCTTCAAAGGGAACCGAATTATCCCTTCTCAGATTCCACAGAAATAAGGTTAGCAAACAGCTCTATGACATATAGCTCTCACTCAGTGAGTGGAAGTCACGTATCACAAAGCAGTTTCTCAGAAATGTTCTTTTCAGTTTTTATCTTAGGATATTTCCTTTTTCACCATAGCCCTCTATGGGCTTACAAATACCACTCTGCAAATTCCACAAGAACAGTCTTAGCGAAAGGCTTCTTAAGGGGAAAGCTGTAACTCTGTGAGGTGAATTAACAGAACACAAAGCAGTTTCTCAGAAAGCTTCTTTTCAGCTTTTATCTTGGGATATTTCCTTTTTCACCATAGCCCTATAAGGGCTTACAAATATCTCTATGAGTATTACACAAGAAGAGTCTTAGCAAAAGTCTTTTTGAGGGTAAAGCTGTAACTCTTTGAGATGAATTAACAGAACACCAAGCAGTTTCTTAGAAAGCTTCTTTCCATTTTTTAACTGAAGGTATTTCCCTTTTCACCACAGCCGTCTATGGGCTTCGAAATATCACTTTGCAAATTCAAAAAGAACAGTCCTAGCGAAAGGCTTCTTGAGTGGAATGCTGTAACTCTGTGAGATGAATTAACAGATCTCAGAGAAGTTTCTCAGAAAGCTTCTTTCTCACTTATAGCGGCAGATATTTCCTTTGGCCCTATAGTCTTCAAAGGGATCCAAAATAACAGTTCTCCGATTCCATAGAAATAAGGCTATCAAACAGCTCTAGGAAATAGAGCTGTAACTCAGTGAGTGGAAGTCACATAATACTAAACCGTTTCTCAGAAAGCCTCTTTCAGTTTCTAACTGAAGCTTTATCCTTTTTCACCGTAGCCCTCTATGGGCTTCCAAATATCACTTTGAAAATACAGCAAGAACAGTCTTAGCGAAAGGCTTCTAGAGGGGAAAGCTGTAACTCTGTTAGGTGAATTAACAGAACACAAAGCAGTTTCTCAGGAATGTTCTTTACAGTTTTTATCTGAAGATATTTCCTTTTCTCCATAGCGCTCTATGGGCTACCAAATATCACATTTCAAATTCCACAAGAACAGTCTTAGCGAAAGACTTCCTGAGGGGAAAGCTGTAAGTCTGTGAGATGAATTAAAAGAACACAAAGCAGTTTCTCAGAAAGCTTCTTTCCAGTTTTTATCTAAGGACATTTCCTTTTTCTCCATAGCCCTCTATGGGCTTCTAAATATCACGTTCTAAATTGCACAAGAACAGTCTTAGCGAAAGGATTCTTGAGAGGAAAGCTGTAAGTCTGTGAGATGAATTAAGAGAACACAAAGCAGTTTTTCAGAAAGCTTCTTTTCAGTTTTTATCTTAGGTTATTTCCTTTTTCACTGTAGACCTCTGTAGGCTTCTAAATATCACTTCCCAAATTCGACAAGAACAGTCTTAGGGAAAGGCTTCGTGAGGGGAAAGCTGTAACTTTGTGGGATGAATTAACAGAACACAACGCAGTGTCTCAGAAAGCTTCTTTCCCGTTTTAAACCGAAGATATTTCCTTTTCACCATAGCTCTCTATGGGCTTCGAAATGTCACTTTGCAAATTCCACAAGAACAGTCATAGCGAAAGGCTTCCTCAGGGGAAAGCTGTAACTCTGTGGGATGAATTTACAGATCAGAAAGCTGTTTCTCAGAAAGCTTCTTTCTCACTTTTATGGCGGATATTTCCTTTGGCCCTATAGTCTTCAAAGGGAACCGAATTATCCCTTCTCAGATTCCACAGAAATAAGGTTAGCAAACAGCTCTATGACATATAGCTCTCACTCAGTGAGTGGAAGTCACGTATCACAAAGCAGTTTCTCAGAAATGTTCTTTTCAGTTTTTATCTTAGGATATTTCCTTTTTCACCATAGCCCTCTATGGGCTTACAAATACCACTCTGCAAATTCCACAAGAACAGTCTTAGCGAAAGGCTTCTTAAGGGGAAAGCTGTAACTCTGTGAGGTGAATTAACAGAACACAAAGCAGTTTCTCAGAAAGCTTCTTTTCAGCTTTTATCTTGGGATATTTCCTTTTTCACCATAGCCCTATAAGGGCTTACAAATATCTCTATGAGTATTACACAAGAAGAGTCTTAGCAAAAGTCTTTTTGAGGGTAAAGCTGTAACTCTTTGAGATGAATTAACAGAACACCAAGCAGTTTCTTAGAAAGCTTCTTTCCATTTTTTAACTGAAGGTATTTCCCTTTTCACCACAGCCGTCTATGGGCTTCGAAATATCACTTTGCAAATTCAAAAAGAACAGTCCTAGCGAAAGGCTTCTTGAGTGGAATGCTGTAACTCTGTGAGATGAATTAACAGATCTCAGAGAAGTTTCTCAGAAAGCTTCTTTCTCACTTATAGCGGCAGATATTTCCTTTGGCCCTATAGTCTTCAAAGGGATCCAAAATAACAGTTCTCCGATTCCATAGAAATAAGGCTATCAAACAGCTCTAGGAAATAGAGCTGTAACTCAGTGAGTGGAAGTCACATAATACTAAACCGTTTCTCAGAAAGCCTCTTTCAGTTTCTAACTGAAGCTTTATCCTTTTTCACCGTAGCCCTCTATGGGCTTCCAAATATCACTTTGAAAATACAGCAAGAACAGTCTTAGCGAAAGGCTTCTAGAGGGGAAAGCTGTAACTCTGTTAGGTGAATTAACAGAACACAAAGCAGTTTCTCAGGAATGTTCTTTACAGTTTTTATCTGAAGATATTTCCTTTTCTCCATAGCGCTCTATGGGCTACCAAATATCACATTTCAAATTCCACAAGAACAGTCTTAGCGAAAGACTTCCTGAGGGGAAAGCTGTAAGTCTGTGAGATGAATTAAAAGAACACAAAGCAATTTCTCAGAAAGCTTCTTTCCAGTTTTTATCGGAGGATATTTCGTTTTCACCATAGCCGTCTATTGGCTTCCAAATATCATTTTTCAAATTGTGCAAGAATAATCTTAGCGAAAGGCTTCTTGAGGGGAAAGCTGTAACTCTGTGAAATGAATTCGCAAATCACAAAGAAGTTTCTCAGAAAGCTTCTTTCTAACTTTAACGACGGATATTTCCTTTGGCCCTTCAGTCTTCAAAGGGATCCGAAATAACAGTTCTCAGATTCCACAGAAATAAGACTGCCAAACAGCTCTACGAAATACAGCTGTAACTCAGTGAGTGGAAGTCATATATCACAAAGCAGTTTCTCAGAAAGCTTCTTTTCAGTTTTTAACTGAAGATATATCCTTTTTCACTATAGGTCACTATGAGCTTCCAAATATCACTTTGCATATTCCACAAGAACTGTCTTAGCGAAAGGCTTCTTGAAGGGAAACCTGTAACTCTGTGAGATGAATTAACAAAACACAAAGCAGTTTCTCAGAATGGTTCTTTTCAGTTTTTATCTTAGGATATTTACGTTTTCACCATCGACTTCTATGGGCTTACAAATATCACTTTGCAAATTCCACAAGAACAGTCTTAGCGAAAGGCTTCTAGAGGGGAAAGCTGAAACTCTGTGAGGTGAATTAACAGAATACAAAGCAGTTTCTCAGAAAGTTTCTTTCCAGTTTTTAACTGAAGGTATTTCCTTTTTCACCATAGCCCTCGACGGGCTTTCAAATATCACTTTGCAAATTCCACAAGAACAGTCTTAGCGAACGGCTTCTTGAGGGGAAAGCTGAAACTCTGTCAGATAAATTAACAGAACACAAAACAGTTTGTTGGAAAGCTTCTTTCCATTTTTGATCCGAGGACATTTCCTTTTACACCATAGCCCTCTCACGGCTTCCAAATATCACTTTGCAAATTCCACGAGAACCGTCTTAGCGAAAGACTTCTGGAGGGGAAAGCTGAAACTCTGTGAGATGAATTAACAGAAAACAAAGCAGTTTCTCAGAAAGCTTCTTTCCAGTTTTTAATTGAAGATATTTCCTTTTTCACCATATCCCTCCATGGGCTTCCAAATATCACATTGCAAATTCCACAAGAACAGTCTTAGCGAAATGCTTCTTGAGGGGTAAGCTGTAACTCTGTGAGATGAATTAACAGAACACAAAGCAGTTTCTCAGAAAACTTCTTTCCAGTTTTTATGTGAGGAAATTTCCTTTTTAAACGTACCCCTCTATGGGCTTCCAAATATCACTTTGTAAACTCCACAAGAACAGTCTTAGCGAAAGGATTCTTGATAGGAAAGCTGTAACTCTGTGCATGAATTAACAGAACACAAAGAAGTTTCTCAGAAAGCTTCTCTCCAGTTTTTAACTGAAGATATTTCCTTTTTCACCATAGCGCTCTATGGGCTTCCAAATATCTCTTTGGAAATTCCAGAAGAACAGTCTTAGTGAAGGGCTTCTTGAGGGTAGAGCTGTAATACTGTGAGATGAATTAACAAAACACAAAGCAGTTTCTCAGAAAGCTTCTTTCCAGTTTTTATGTGAGGAAATTTCCTTTTTAACCGTACCCCTCTATGGGCTTCCAAATATCACTTTGTAAACTCCACAAGAACAGTCTTAGCGAAAGGATTCGTGATAGGAAAGGTGTAACTCTGTGTATGAATTAACAGAACACAAAGCAGTTTCTCAGAAAGCTTCTCTCCAGTTTTTAACTGAAGATATTTCCATTTTCACCATAGCCCTCTATGAGCTTCCAAATATCATTTTGCAAATTTCACAACAACAGTCTTAATGAACGGCTTCTTGAGGGGAAAGCTATAACTCTGTGAGATGAATTAACGGTACGCAAAACAGTTTCTCAAAAAGCTTCTTTTCAGTTTTTATCTTAGGATATTTCCTTTTTCACCATAGCCCTCTATTGTTTTCCAAATATCACTTTGCAAATTCCACGAGAACAGTCTTAGCGAAAGGCCTCTTGAGGGGAAACTGTAGCTCTGTGAGATCAATTCACAGAACTCAAAGAAGTTTCTCAGAAAGCTTCTTTCACACTTTTAGTGGCGGATATTTCCTTTGGACCTATAGTCTTCAAAGAGATCCGAAGTAACATTTCTCAGATTCCACAGAAATAAGCCTAGCCAACAGTTCTACGAAATACAGCTGTTTCTCAGTGACAGGAAATCACATATCACAAAGCAGTTCCTCGGAAAGCTTCTTTTCACTTTTTAACTGAAGCTGTATCCTTTTTCACCATAGCGACGTATGGACTTCCAAAGACCACTTTGGAAATTCCACAAGAACAGTCTTGGTGAAAGGCTTCTTGAGGGGAAAGCTGTAACTCTGTGAGATGAACTAAGAGAACACAAAACCGTTTCTCAGAAAGCTTCTTTCCAGTTTTTAACTGAAGATATTTCCCCTTTCACCATAGCCCTCTATGGGCTTCCAAATATCAATTTGAAAATAGCACAAGATCAGTCTTAGTGAATGGCTTTCTGTTCGGAAAGCTGTAACTCTCTGAGATGAATTAACAAAACACAAAGCAGTTTCTCAGAAAGCTTCTTTTCGGTTTTTATCTTACGATATTTCCTTTTTCACCATAGTTCTCTAAGCACTTCCAAATATCACTTCGCAAATTTCACAAGAACAGTCTTAGTAAACGACTTCTTGAGGGGAATGCTGTACCTCTGTGAGATGGATTAACAGAACACAAAGCAGTTTCTCAGAAACGTTCTTTCCACTTTTTAACTGAAGATATTTCCTTTTTCCCCATAGCACTCTATGGGCTTCCAAATATCACTTTGCAAAATCCACGAGAACAGTCTTAGTGAACGGTTTCTTGAGGGGAAAGCTGTAAGTCTTTGAGATGAATTCAGAGAACACAAAGCAGTTTCTCAGAAATTTTCTTTTCAGTTTTTATCTTAGGATATTTTCTTTTTAACCATAGATCTCTATGGTTTTCCATATACCTTTTTCCAAATTCCACAAAAACAGCTTTAGCGAAAGTTTTCTTGAGGGGAAAGCCGTAATTCTGTGAGATGAATTAACAGAACACAAAGCAATTTCTCAGAAAGCTACTTTCCAGTTTTTATCTGAAGATATTTCCTTTACACCATGGTCCTCTATGGGCTTCCAAATATCACTTTGCAAATTCCACAAGAACAGTCTTACTGAACGACTTCTTGAGGGGAAAGCTGTAATTCTATAAGATGAATTAACAGAACACAAAGTCGTTTCTCAGAAAGCTTCTTTTCAGTTCTTATCTGAGGAAATTTCTTTTTCACCACAGCCCTCTATGGGCTTCCAAATGTCACTTTGCAAATTCCACAAGAACAGTCTTAGCGGAATGCTTCTTGAGGGGAAAGGTGTAACACTGTCAGATGAATTAACAGAACACAAAGCAGTTTCTCAGAAAACTTCTTTCCAGTTTATAACTGAAGATATTTCCTTTTTCACCATAGCCCCCTATGGGTTTCCAAATAGCACTTTGAAAATTCCACAAGAACGGTCTTAATGAACGGTTTCTGGAGGGCAAAGCTGTAACTGTGTGAGATGAATTAACGGAACACAAAGTAGTTTCTCAAGAAGCTTCTTTCTAGTTTTCATCTGAGGACATTTCCTTTTTCACCATAGCCCTCTATGGGCTTCCAAATTTCACTTTGCAAATTCCACAAGAACAGTCTTAACGAAAGACTTCTTGAGGGGAAAGCTGTAACTCTGTGAGATGAATTAACAGAAAACAAAGCAGTTTCTCAGAAAGCTTCTATACACTTTCTAACTGAAGATATTCCTTTTTTCACCATAACCCTATATGGGCTTCCAAATATTACTTTGCGAATTACACAAGAACAGTCATAGCGAAAGGCTTCTCGAGGGGAAAGCTGTAACTCTGTGAGATGAATTAACAGAACACAAAGCAGTTTCTCAGAAAGCTTCTTTCCAGTTTTTATCTAAGGACATTTCCTTTTTCTCCATAGCCCTCTATGGGCTTCTAAATATCACGTTCTAAATTGCACAAGAACAGTCTTAGCGAAAGGATTCTTGAGAGGAAAGCTGTAACTCTGTGAGATGAATTAAGAGAACACAAAGCAGTTTTTCAGAAAGCTTCTTTTCAGTTTTTATCTTAGGTTATTTCCTTTTTCACTGTAGACCTCTGTAGGCTTCTAAATATCACTTCCCAAATTCGACAAGAACAGTCTTAGGGAAAGGCTTCGTGAGGGGAAAGCTGTAACTTTGTGGGATGAATTAACAGAACACAACGCAGTGTCTCAGAAAGCTTCTTTCCCGTTTTAAACCGAAGATATTTCCTTTTCACCATAGCTCTCTATGGCCTTCGAAATGTCACTTTGCAAATTCCACAAGAACAGTCATAGCGAAAGGCTTCCTCAGGGGAAAGCTGTAACTCTGTGGGATGAATTTACAGATCAGAAAGCTGTTTCTCAGAAAGCTTCTTTCTCACTTTTATGGCGGATATTTCCTTTGGCCCTATAGTCTTCAAAGGGAACCGAATTATCCCTTCTCAGATTCCACAGAAATAAGGTTAGCAAACAGCTCTATGACATATAGCTCTCACTCAGTGAGTGGAAGTCACGTATCACAAAGCAGTTTCTCAGAAATGTTCTTTTCAGTTTTTATCTTAGGATATTTCCTTTTTCACCATAGCCCTCTATGGGCTTACAAATACCACTCTGCAAATTCCACAAGAACAGTCTTAGCGAAAGGCTTCTTAAGGGGAAAGCTGTAACTCTGTGAGGTGAATTAACAGAACACAAAGCAGTTTCTCAGAAAGCTTCTTTTCAGCTTTTATCTTGGGATATTTCCTTTTTCACCATAGCCCTATAAGGGCTTACAAATATCTCTATGAGTATTACACAAGAAGAGTCTTAGCAAAAGTCTTTTTGAGGGTAAAGCTGTAACTCTTTGAGATGAATTAACAGAACACCAAGCAGTTTCTTAGAAAGCTTCTTTCCATTTTTTAACTGAAGGTATTTCCCTTTTCACCACAGCCGTCTATGGGCTTCGAAATATCACTTTGCAAATTCAAAAAGAACAGTCCTAGCGAAAGGCTTCTTGAGTGGAATGCTGTAACTCTGTGAGATGAATTAACAGATCTCAGAGAAGTTTCTCAGAAAGCTTCTTTCTCACTTATAGCGGCAGATATTTCCTTTGGCCCTATAGTCTTCAAAGGGATCCAAAATAACAGTTCTCCGATTCCATAGAAATAAGGCTATCAAACAGCTCTAGGAAATAGAGCTGTAACTCAGTGAGTGGAAGTCACATAATACTAAACCGTTTCTCAGAAAGCCTCTTTCAGTTTCTAACTGAAGCTTTATCCTTTTTCACCGTAGCCCTCTATGGGCTTCAAAATATCACTTTGAAAATACAGCAAGAACAGTCTTAGCGAAAGGCTTCTAGAGGGGAAAGCTGTAACTCTGTTAGGTGAATTAACAGAACACAAAGCAGTTTCTCAGGAATGTTCTTTACAGTTTTTATCTGAAGATATTTCCTTTTCTCCATAGCGCTCTATGGGCTACCAAATATCACATTTCAAATTCCACAAGAACAGTCTTAGCGAAAGACTTCCTGAGGGGAAAGCTGTAAGTCTGTGAGATGAATTAAAAGAACACAAAGCAATTTCTCAGAAAGCTTCTTTCCAGTTTTTATCGGAGGATATTTCGTTTTCACCATAGCCGTCTATTGGCTTCCAAATATCATTTTTCAAATTGTGCAAGAATAATCTTAGCGAAAGGCTTCTTGAGGGGAAAGCTGTAACTCTGTGAAATGAATTCGCAAATCACAAAGAAGTTTCTCAGAAAGCTTCTTTCTAACTTTAACGACGGATATTTCCTTTGGCCCTTCAGTCTTCAAAGGGATCCGAAATAACAGTTCTCAGATTCCACAGAAATAAGACTGCCAAACAGCTCTACGAAATACAGCTGTAACTCAGTGAGTGGAAGTCATATATCACAAAGCAGTTTCTCAGAAAGCTTCTTTTCAGTTTTTAACTGAAGATATATCCTTTTTCACTATAGGTCACTATGAGCTTCCAAATATCACTTTGCATATTCCACAAGAACTGTCTTAGCGAAAGGCTTCTTGAAGGGAAACCTGTAACTCTGTGAGATGAATTAACAAAACACAAAGCAGTTTCTCAGAATGGTTCTTTTCAGTTTTTATCTTAGGATATTTACGTTTTCACCATCGACTTCTATGGGCTTACAAATATCACTTTGCAAATTCCACAAGAACAGTCTTAGCGAAAGGCTTCTAGAGGGGAAAGCTGAAACTCTGTGAGGTGAATTAACAGAATACAAAGCAGTTTCTCAGAAAGTTTCTTTCCAGTTTTTAACTGAAGGTATTTCCTTTTTCACCATAGCCCTCGACGGGCTTTCAAATATCACTTTGCAAATTCCACAAGAACAGTCTTAGCGAACGGCTTCTTGAGGGGAAAGCTGAAACTCTGTCAGATAAATTAACAGAACACAAAACAGTTTGTTGGAAAGCTTCTTTCCATTTTTGATCCGAGGACATTTCCTTTTACACCATAGCCCTCTCACGGCTTCCAAATATCACTTTGCAAATTCCACGAGAACCGTCTTAGCGAAAGACTTCTGGAGGGGAAAGCTGAAACTCTGTGAGATGAATTAACAGAAAACAAAGCAGTTTCTCAGAAAGCTTCTTTCCAGTTTTTAATTGAAGATATTTCCTTTTTCACCATATCCCTCCATGGGCTTCCAAATATCACATTGCAAATTCCACAAGAACAGTCTTAGCGAAATGCTTCTTGAGGGGTAAGCTGTAACTCTGTGAGATGAATTAACAGAACACAAAGCAGTTTCTCAGAAAACTTCTTTCCAGTTTTTATGTGAGGAAATTTCCTTTTTAAACGTACCCCTCTATGGGCTTCCAAATATCACTTTGTAAACTCCACAAGAACAGTCTTAGCGAAAGGATTCTTGATAGGAAAGCTGTAACTCTGTGCATGAATTAACAGAACACAAAGAAGTTTCTCAGAAAGCTTCTCTCCAGTTTTTAACTGAAGATATTTCCTTTTTCACCATAGCGCTCTATGGGCTTCCAAATATCTCTTTGGAAATTCCAGAAGAACAGTCTTAGTGAAGGGCTTCTTGAGGGTAGAGCTGTAATACTGTGAGATGAATTAACAAAACACAAAGCAGTTTCTCAGAAAGCTTCTTTCCAGTTTTTATGTGAGGAAATTTCCTTTTTAACCGTACCCCTCTATGGGCTTCCAAATATCACTTTGTAAACTCCACAAGAACAGTCTTAGCGAAAGGATTCGTGATAGGAAAGGTGTAACTCTGTGTATGAATTAACAGAACACAAAGCAGTTTCTCAGAAAGCTTCTCTCCAGTTTTTAACTGAAGATATTTCCATTTTCACCATAGCCCTCTATGAGCTTCCAAATATCATTTTGCAAATTTCACAACAACAGTCTTAATGAACGGCTTCTTGAGGGGAAAGCTATAACTCTGTGAGATGAATTAACGGTACGCAAAACAGTTTCTCAAAAAGCTTCTTTTCAGTTTTTATCTTAGGATATTTCCTTTTTCACCATAGCCCTCTATTGTTTTCCAAATATCACTTTGCAAATTCCACGAGAACAGTCTTAGCGAAAGGCCTCTTGAGGGGAAACTGTAGCTCTGTGAGATCAATTCACAGAACTCAAAGAAGTTTCTCAGAAAGCTTCTTTCACACTTTTAGTGGCGGATATTTCCTTTGGACCTATAGTCTTCAAAGAGATCCGAAGTAACATTTCTCAGATTCCACAGAAATAAGCCTAGCCAACAGTTCTACGAAATACAGCTGTTTCTCAGTGACAGGAAATCACATATCACAAAGCAGTTCCTCGGAAAGCTTCTTTTCACTTTTTAACTGAAGCTATATCCTTTTTCACCATAGCGACGTATGGACTTCCAAAGACCACTTTGGAAATTCCACAAGAACAGTCTTGGTGAAAGGCTTCTTGAGGGGAAAGCTGTAACTCTGTGAGATGAACTAAGAGAACACAAAACCGTTTCTCAGAAAGCTTCTTTCCAGTTTTTAACTGAAGATATTTCCCCTTTCACCATAGCCCTCTATGGGCTTCCAAATATCAATTTGAAAATAACACAAGATCAGTCTTAGTGAATGGCTTTCTGTTCGGAAAGCTGTAACTCTCTGAGATGAATTAACAAAACACAAAGCAGTTTCTCAGAAAGCTTCTTTTCGGTTTTTATCTTACGATATTTCCTTTTTCACCATAGTTCTCTAAGCACTTCCAAATATCACTTCGCAAATTTCACAAGAACAGTCTTAGTAAACGACTTCTTGAGGGGAATGCTGTACCTCTGTGAGATGGATTAACAGAACACAAAGCAGTTTCTCAGAAACGTTCTTTCCACTTTTTAACTGAAGATATTTCCTTTTTCCCCATAGCACTCTATGGGCTTCCAAATATCACTTTGCAAAATCCACGAGAACAGTCTTAGTGAACGGTTTCTTGAGGGGAAAGCTGTAAGTCTTTGAGATGAATTCAGAGAACACAAAGCAGTTTCTCAGAAATTTTCTTTTCAGTTTTTATCTTAGGATATTTTCTTTTTAACCATAGATCTCTATGGTTTTCCATATACCTTTTTCCAAATTCCACAAAAACAGCTTTAGCGAAAGTTTTCTTGAGGGGAAAGCCGTAATTCTGTGAGATGAATTAACAGAACACAAAGCAATTTCTCAGAAAGCTACTTTCCAGTTTTTATCTGAAGATATTTCCTTTACACCATGGTCCTCTATGGGCTTCCAAATATCACTTTGCAAATTCCACAAGAACAGTCTTACTGAACGACTTCTTGAGGGGAAAGCTGTAATTCTATAAGATGAATTAACAGAACACAAAGTCGTTTCTCAGAAAGCTTCTTTTCAGTTCTTATCTGAGGAAATTTCTTTTTCACCACAGCCCTCTATGGGCTTCCAAATGTCACTTTGCAAATTCCACAAGAACAGTCTTAGCGGAATGCTTCTTGAGGGGAAAGGTGTAACACTGTCAGATGAATTAACAGAACACAAAGCAGTTTCTCAGAAAACTTCTTTCCAGTTTATAACTGAAGATATTTCCTTTTTCACCATAGCCCCCTATGGGTTTCCAAATAGCACTTTGAAAATTCCACAAGAACGGTCTTAATGAACGGTTTCTGGAGGGCAAAGCTGTAACTGTGTGAGATGAATTAACGGAACACAAAGTAGTTTCTCAAGAAGCTTCTTTCTAGTTTTCATCTGAGGACATTTCCTTTTTCACCATAGCCCTCTATGGGCTTCCAAATTTCACTTTGCAAATTCCACAAGAACAGTCTTAACGAAAGACTTCTTGAGGGGAAAGCTGTAACTCTGTGAGATGAATTAACAGAAAACAAAGCAGTTTCTCAGAAAGCTTCTATACACTTTCTAACTGAAGATATTCCTTTTTTCACCATAACCCTATATGGGCTTCCAAATATTACTTTGCGAATTACACAAGAACAGTCATAGCGAAAGGCTTCTCGAGGGGAAAGCTGTAACTCTGTGAGATGAATTAACAGAACACAAAGCAGTTTCTCAGAAAGCTTCTTTCCAGTTTTTATCTAAGGACATTTCCTTTTTCTCCATAGCCCTCTATGGGCTTCTAAATATCACGTTCTAAATTGCACAAGAACAGTCTTAGCGAAAGGATTCTTGAGAGGAAAGCTGTAACTCTGTGAGATGAATTAAGAGAACACAAAGCAGTTTTTCAGAAAGCTTCTTTTCAGTTTTTATCTTAGGTTATTTCCTTTTTCACTGTAGACCTCTGTAGGCTTCTAAATATCACTTCCCAAATTCGACAAGAACAGTCTTAGGGAAAGGCTTCGTGAGGGGAAAGCTGTAACTTTGTGGGATGAATTAACAGAACACAACGCAGTGTCTCAGAAAGCTTCTTTCCCGTTTTAAACCGAAGATATTTCCTTTTCACCATAGCTCTCTATGGCCTTCGAAATGTCACTTTGCAAATTCCACAAGAACAGTCATAGCGAAAGGCTTCCTCAGGGGAAAGCTGTAACTCTGTGGGATGAATTTACAGATCAGAAAGCTGTTTCTCAGAAAGCTTCTTTCTCACTTTTATGGCGGATATTTCCTTTGGCCCTATAGTCTTCAAAGGGAACCGAATTATCCCTTCTCAGATTCCACAGAAATAAGGTTAGCAAACAGCTCTATGACATATAGCTCTCACTCAGTGAGTGGAAGTCACGTATCACAAAGCAGTTTCTCAGAAATGTTCTTTTCAGTTTTTATCTTAGGATATTTCCTTTTTCACCATAGCCCTCTATGGGCTTACAAATACCACTCTGCAAATTCCACAAGAACAGTCTTAGCGAAAGGCTTCTTAAGGGGAAAGCTGTAACTCTGTGAGGTGAATTAACAGAACACAAAGCAGTTTCTCAGAAAGCTTCTTTTCAGCTTTTTTCTTAGGATATTTCCTTTTTCACCATAGCCCTATAAGGGCTTACAAATATCACTATGAGTATTACACAAGAAGAGTCTTAGCAAAAGTCTTTTTGAGGGTAAAGCTGTAACTCTTTGAGATGAATTAACAGAACACCAAGCAGTTTCTTAGAAAGCTTCTTTCCATTTTTTAACTGAAGGTATTTCCCTTTTCACCACAGCCGTCTATGGGCTTCGAAATATCACTTTGCAAATTCAAAAAGAACAGTCCTAGCGAAAGGCTTCTTGAGTGGAATGCTGTAACTCTGTGAGATGAATTAACAGATCTCAGAGAAGTTTCTCAGAAAGCTTCTTTCTCACTTATAGCGGCAGATATTTCCTTTGGCCCTATAGTCTTCAAAGGGATCCAAAATAACAGTTCTCCGATTCCATAGAAATAAGGCTATCAAACAGCTCTAGGAAATAGAGCTGTAACTCAGTGAGTGGAAGTCACATAATACTAAACCGTTTCTCAGAAAGCCTCTTTCAGTTTTTAACTGAAGCTTTATCCTTTTTCACCGTAGCCCTCTATGGGCTTCAAAATATCACTTTGAAAATACAGCAAGAACAGTCTTAGCGAAAGGCTTCTAGAGGGGAAAGCTGTAACTCTGTTAGGTGAATTAACAGAACACAAAGCAGTTTCTCAGGAATGTTCTTTACAGTTTTTATCTGAAGATATTTCCTTTTCTCCATAGCGCTCTATGGGCTACCAAATATCACATTTCAAATTCCACAAGAACAGTCTTAGCGAAAGACTTCCTGAGGGGAAAGCTGTAAGTCTGTGAGATGAATTAAAAGAACACAAAGCAATTTCTCAGAAAGCTTCTTTCCAGTTTTTATCGGAGGATATTTCGTTTTCACCATAGCCGTCTATTGGCTTCCAAATATCATTTTTCAAATTGTGCAAGAATAATCTTAGCGAAAGGCTTCTTGAGGGGAAAGCTGTAACTCTGTGAAATGAATTCGCAAATCACAAAGAAGTTTCTCAGAAAGCTTCTTTCTAACTTTAACGACGGATATTTCCTTTGGCCCTTCAGTCTTCAAAGGGATCCGAAATAACAGTTCTCAGATTCCACAGAAATAAGACTGCCAAACAGCTCTACGAAATACAGCTGTAACTCAGTGAGTGGAAGTCATATATCACAAAGCAGTTTCTCAGAAAGCTTCTTTTCAGTTTTTAACTGAAGATATATCCTTTTTCACTATAGGTCACTATGAGCTTCCAAATATCACTTTGCATATTCCACAAGAACTGTCTTAGCGAAAGGCTTCTTGAAGGGAAACCTGTAACTCTGTGAGATGAATTAACAAAACACAAAGCAGTTTCTCAGAATGGTTCTTTTCAGTTTTTATCTTAGGATATTTACGTTTTCACCATCGACTTCTATGGGCTTACAAATATCACTTTGCAAATTCCACAAGAACAGTCTTAGCGAAAGGCTTCTAGAGGGGAAAGCTGAAACTCTGTGAGGTGAATTAACAGAATACAAAGCAGTTTCTCAGAAAGTTTCTTTCCAGTTTTTAACTGAAGGTATTTCCTTTTTCACCAGAGCCCTCGACGGGCTTTCAAATATCACTTTGCAAATTCCACAAGAACAGTCTTAGCGAACGGCTTCTTGAGGGGAAAGCTGAAACTCTGTCAGATAAATTAACAGAACACAAAACAGTTTGTTGGAAAGCTTCTTTCCATTTTTGATCCGAGGACATTTCCTTTTACACCATAGCCCTCTCACGGCTTCCAAATATCACTTTGCAAATTCCACGAGAACCGTCTTAGCGAAAGACTTCTGGAGGGGAAAGCTGAAACTCTGTGAGATGAATTAACAGAAAACAAAGCAGTTTCTCAGAAAGCTTCTTTCCAGTTTTTAATTGAAGATATTTCCTTTTTCACCATATCCCTCCATGGGCTTCCAAATATCACATTGCAAATTCCACAAGAACAGTCTTAGCGAAATGCTTCTTGAGGGGTAAGCTGTAACTCTGTGAGATGAATTAACAGAACACAAAGCAGTTTCTCAGAAAACTTCTTTCCAGTTTTTATGTGAGGAAATTTCCTTTTTAAACGTACCCCTCTATGGGCTTCCAAATATCACTTTGTAAACTCCACAAGAACAGTCTTAGCGAAAGGATTCTTGATAGGAAAGCTGTAACTCTGTGCATGAATTAACAGAACACAAAGAAGTTTCTCAGAAAGCTTCTCTCCAGTTTTTAACTGAAGATATTTCCTTTTTCACCATAGCGCTCTATGGGCTTCCAAATATCTCTTTGGAAATTCCAGAAGAACAGTCTTAGTGAAGGGCTTCTTGAGGGTAGAGCTGTAATACTGTGAGATGAATTAACAAAACACAAAGCAGTTTCTCAGAAAGCTTCTTTCCAGTTTTTATGTGAGGAAATTTCCTTTTTAACCGTACCCCTCTATGGGCTTCCAAATATCACTTTGTAAACTCCACAAGAACAGTCTTAGCGAAAGGATTCGTGATAGGAAAGGTGTAACTCTGTGTATGAATTAACAGAACACAAAGCAGTTTCTCAGAAAGCTTCTCTCCAGTTTTTAACTGAAGATATTTCCATTTTCACCATAGCCCTCTATGAGCTTCCAAATATCATTTTGCAAATTTCACAACAACAGTCTTAATGAACGGCTTCTTGAGGGGAAAGCTATAACTCTGTGAGATGAATTAACGGTACGCAAAACAGTTTCTCAAAAAGCTTCTTTTCAGTTTTTATCTTAGGATATTTCCTTTTTCACCATAGCCCTCTATTGTTTTCCAAATATCACTTTGCAAATTCCACGAGAACAGTCTTAGCGAAAGGCCTCTTGAGGGGAAACTGTAGCTCTGTGAGATCAATTCACAGAACTCAAAGAAGTTTCTCAGAAAGCTTCTTTCACACTTTTAGTGGCGGATATTTCCTTTGGACCTATAGTCTTCAAAGAGATCCGAAGTAACATTTCTCAGATTCCACAGAAATAAGCCTAGCCAACAGTTCTACGAAATACAGCTGTTTCTCAGTGACAGGAAATCACATATCACAAAGCAGTTCCTCGGAAAGCTTCTTTTCACTTTTTAACTGAAGCTATATCCTTTTTCACCATAGCGACGTATGGACTTCCAAAGACCACTTTGGAAATTCCACAAGAACAGTCTTGGTGAAAGGCTTCTTGAGGGGAAAGCTGTAACTCTGTGAGATGAACTAAGAGAACACAAAACCGTTTCTCAGAAAGCTTCTTTCCAGTTTTTAACTGAAGATATTTCCCCTTTCACCATAGCCCTCTATGGGCTTCCAAATATCAATTTGAAAATAACACAAGATCAGTCTTAGTGAATGGCTTTCTGTTCGGAAAGCTGTAACTCTCTGAGATGAATTAACAAAACACAAAGCAGTTTCTCAGAAAGCTTCTTTTCGGTTTTTATCTTACGATATTTCCTTTTTCACCATAGTTCTCTAAGCACTTCCAAATATCACTTCGCAAATTTCACAAGAACAGTCTTAGTAAACGACTTCTTGAGGGGAATGCTGTACCTCTGTGAGATGGATTAACAGAACACAAAGCAGTTTCTCAGAAACGTTCTTTCCACTTTTTAACTGAAGATATTTCCTTTTTCCCCATAGCACTCTATGGGCTTCCAAATATCACTTTGCAAAATCCACGAGAACAGTCTTAGTGAACGGTTTCTTGAGGGGAAAGCTGTAAGTCTTTGAGATGAATTCAGAGAACACAAAGCAGTTTCTCAGAAATTTTCTTTTCAGTTTTTATCTTAGGATATTTTCTTTTTAACCATAGATCTCTATGGTTTTCCATATACCTTTTTCCAAATTCCACAAAAACAGCTTTAGCGAAAGTTTTCTTGAGGGGAAAGCCGTAATTCTGTGAGATGAATTAACAGAACACAAAGCAATTTCTCAGAAAGCTACTTTCCAGTTTTTATCTGAAGATATTTCCTTTACACCATGGTCCTCTATGGGCTTCCAAATATCACTTTGCAAATTCCACAAGAACAGTCTTACTGAACGACTTCTTGAGGGGAAAGCTGTAATTCTATAAGATGAATTAACAGAACACAAAGTCGTTTCTCAGAAAGCTTCTTTTCAGTTCTTATCTGAGGAAATTTCTTTTTCACCACAGCCCTCTATGGGCTTCCAAATGTCACTTTGCAAATTCCACAAGAACAGTCTTAGCGGAATGCTTCTTGAGGGGAAAGGTGTAACACTGTCAGATGAATTAACAGAACACAAAGCAGTTTCTCAGAAAACTTCTTTCCAGTTTATAACTGAAGATATTTCCTTTTTCACCATAGCCCCCTATGGGTTTCCAAATAGCACTTTGAAAATTCCACAAGAACGGTCTTAATGAACGGTTTCTGGAGGGCAAAGCTGTAACTGTGTGAGATGAATTAACGGAACACAAAGTAGTTTCTCAAGAAGCTTCTTTCTAGTTTTCATCTGAGGACATTTCCTTTTTCACCATAGCCCTCTATGGGCTTCCAAATTTCACTTTGCAAATTCCACAAGAACAGTCTTAACGAAAGACTTCTTGAGGGGAAAGCTGTAACTCTGTGAGATGAATTAACAGAAAACAAAGCAGTTTCTCAGAAAGCTTCTATACAGTTTCTAACTGAAGATATTCCTTTTTTCACCATAACCCTATATGGGCTTCCAAATATTACTTTGCGAATTACACAAGAACAGTCATAGCGAAAGGCTTCTCGAGGGGAAAGCTGTAACTCTGTGAGATGAATTAACAGAACACAAAGCAGTTTCTCAGAAAGCTTCTTTCCAGTTTTTATCTAAGGACATTTCCTTTTTCTCCATAGCCCTCTATGGGCTTCTAAATATCACGTTCTAAATTGCACAAGAACAGTCTTAGCGAAAGGATTCTTGAGAGGAAAGCTGTAACTCTGTGAGATGAATTAAGAGAACACAAAGCAGTTTTTCAGAAAGCTTCTTTTCAGTTTTTATCTTAGGTTATTTCCTTTTTCACTGTAGACCTCTGTAGGCTTCTAAATATCACTTCCCAAATTCGACAAGAACAGTCTTAGGGAAAGGCTTCGTGAGGGGAAAGCTGTAACTTTGTGGGATGAATTAACAGAACACAACGCAGTGTCTCAGAAAGCTTCTTTCCCGTTTTAAACCGAAGATATTTCCTTTTCACCATAGCTCTCTATGGCCTTCGAAATGTCACTTTGCAAATTCCACAAGAACAGTCATAGCGAAAGGCTTCCTCAGGGGAAAGCTGTAACTCTGTGGGATGAATTTACAGATCAGAAAGCTGTTTCTCAGAAAGCTTCTTTCTCACTTTTATGGCGGATATTTCCTTTGGCCCTATAGTCTTCAAAGGGAACCGAATTATGCCTTCTCAGATTCCACAGAAATAAGGTTAGCAAACAGCTCTATGACATATAGCTCTCACTCAGTGAGTGGAAGTCACGTATCACAAAGCAGTTTCTCAGAAATGTTCTTTTCAGTTTTTATCTTAGGATATTTCCTTTTTCACCATAGCCCTCTATGGGCTTACAAATACCACTCTGCAAATTCCACAAGAACAGTCTTAGCGAAAGGCTTCTTAAGGGGAAAGCTGTAACTCTGTGAGGTGAATTAACAGAACACAAAGCAGTTTCTCAGAAAGCTTCTTTTCAGCTTTTTTCTTAGGATATTTCCTTTTTCACCATAGCCCTATAAGGGCTTACAAATATCACTATGAGTATTACACAAGAAGAGTCTTAGCAAAAGTCTTTTTGAGGGTAAAGCTGTAACTCTTTGAGATGAATTAACAGAACACCAAGCAGTTTCTTAGAAAGCTTCTTTCCATTTTTTAACTGAAGGTATTTCCCTTTTCACCACAGCCGTCTATGGGCTTCGAAATATCACTTTGCAAATTCAAAAAGAACAGTCCTAGCGAAAGGCTTCTTGAGTGGAATGCTGTAACTCTGTGAGATGAATTAACAGATCTCAGAGAAGTTTCTCAGAAAGCTTCTTTCTCACTTATAGCGGCAGATATTTCCTTTGGCCCTATAGTCTTCAAAGGGATCCAAAATAACAGTTCTCCGATTCCATAGAAATAAGGCTATCAAACAGCTCTAGGAAATAGAGCTGTAACTCAGTGAGTGGAAGTCACATAATACTAAACCGTTTCTCAGAAAGCCTCTTTCAGTTTTTAACTGAAGCTTTATCCTTTTTCACCGTAGCCCTCTATGGGCTTCAAAATATCACTTTGAAAATACAGCAAGAACAGTCTTAGCGAAAGGCTTCTAGAGGGGAAAGCTGTAACTCTGTTAGGTGAATTAACAGAACACAAAGCAGTTTCTCAGGAATGTTCTTTACAGTTTTTATCTGAAGATATTTCCTTTTCTCCATAGCGCTCTATGGGCTACCAAATATCACATTTCAAATTCCACAAGAACAGTCTTAGCGAAAGACTTCCTGAGGGGAAAGCTGTAAGTCTGTGAGATGAATTAAAAGAACACAAAGCAATTTCTCAGAAAGCTTCTTTCCAGTTTTTATCGGAGGATATTTCGTTTTCACCATAGCCGTCTATTGGCTTCCAAATATCATTTTTCAAATTGTGCAAGAATAATCTTAGCGAAAGGCTTCTTGAGGGGAAAGCTGTAACTCTGTGAAATGAATTCGCAAATCACAAAGAAGTTTCTCAGAAAGCTTCTTTCTAACTTTAACGACGGATATTTCCTTTGGCCCTTCAGTCTTCAAAGGGATCCGAAATAACAGTTCTCAGATTCCACAGAAATAAGACTGCCAAACAGCTCTACGAAATACAGCTGTAACTCAGTGAGTGGAAGTCATATATCACAAAGCAGTTTCTCAGAAAGCTTCTTTTCAGTTTTTAACTGAAGATATATCCTTTTTCACTATAGGTCACTATGAGCTTCCAAATATCACTTTGCATATTCCACAAGAACTGTCTTAGCGAAAGGCTTCTTGAAGGGAAACCTGTAACTCTGTGAGATGAATTAACAAAACACAAAGCAGTTTCTCAGAATGGTTCTTTTCAGTTTTTATCTTAGGATATTTACGTTTTCACCATCGACTTCTATGGGCTTACAAATATCACTTTGCAAATTCCACAAGAACAGTCTTAGCGAAAGGCTTCTAGAGGGGAAAGCTGAAACTCTGTGAGGTGAATTAACAGAATACAAAGCAGTTTCTCAGAAAGTTTCTTTCCAGTTTTTAACTGAAGGTATTTCCTTTTTCACCAGAGCCCTCGACGGGCTTTCAAATATCACTTTGCAAATTCCACAAGAACAGTCTTAGCGAACGGCTTCTTGAGGGGAAAGCTGAAACTCTGTCAGATAAATTAACAGAACACAAAACAGTTTGTTGGAAAGCTTCTTTCCATTTTTGATCCGAGGACATTTCCTTTTACACCATAGTCCTCTCACGGCTTCCAAATATCACTTTGCAAATTCCACGAGAACCGTCTTAGCGAAAGACTTCTGGAGGGGAAAGCTGAAACTCTGTGAGGTGAATTAACAGAAAACAAAGCAGTTTCTCAGAAAGCTTCTTTCCAGTTTTTAATTGAAGATATTTCCTTTTTCACCATATCCCTCCATGGGCTTCCAAATATCACATTGCAAATTCCACAAGAACAGTCTTAGCGAAATGCTTCTTGAGGGGTAAGCTGTAACTCTGTGAGATGAATTAACAGAACACAAAGCAGTTTCTCAGAAAACTTCTTTCCAGTTTTTATGTGAGGAAATTTCCTTTTTAAACGTACCCCTCTATGGGCTTCCAAATATCACTTTGTAAACTCCACAAGAACAGTCTTAGCGAAAGGATTCTTGATAGGAAAGCTGTAACTCTGTGCATGAATTAACAGAACACAAAGAAGTTTCTCAGAAAGCTTCTCTCCAGTTTTTAACTGAAGATATTTCCTTTTTCACCATAGCACTCTATGGGCTTCCAAATATCTCTTTGGAAATTCCAGAAGAACAGTCTTAGTGAAGGGCTTCTTGAGGGTAGAGCTGTAATACTGTGAGATGAATTAACAAAACACAAAGCAGTTTCTCAGAAAGCTTCTTTCCAGTTTTTATGTGAGGAAATTTCCTTTTTAACCGTACCCCTCTATGGGCTTCCAAATATCACTTTGTAAACTCCACAAGAACAGTCTTATCGAAAGGATTCGTGATAGGAAAGGTGTAACTCTGTGTATGAATTAACAGAACACAAAGCAGTTTCTCAGAAAGCTTCTCTCCAGTTTTTAACTGAAGATATTTCCATTTTCACCATAGCCCTCTATGAGCTTCCAAATATCATTTTGCAAATTTCACAACAACAGTCTTAATGAACGGCTTCTTGAGGGGAAAGCTATAACTCTGTGAGATGAATTAACGGTACGCAAAACAGTTTCTCAAAAAGCTTCTTTTCAGTTTTTATCTTAGGATATTTCCTTTTTCACCATAGCCCTCTGTTGTTTTCCAAATATCACTTTGCAAATTCCACGAGAACAGTCTTAGCGAAAGGCCTCTTGAGGGGAAACTGTAGCTCTGTGAGATCAATTCACAGAACTCAAAGAAGTTTCTCAGAAAGCTTCTTTCACACTTTTAGTGGCGGATATTTCCTTTGGACCTATAGTCTTCAAAGAGATCCGAAGTAACATTTCTCAGATTCCACAGAAATAAGCCTAGCCAACAGTTCTACGAAATACAGCTGTTTCTCAGTGACAGGAAATCACATATCACAAAGCAGTTCCTCGGAAAGCTTCTTTTCACTTTTTAACTGAAGCTATATCCTTTTTCACCATAGCGACGTATGGACTTCCAAAGACCACTTTGGAAATTCCACAAGAACAGTCTTGGTGAAAGGCTTCTTGAGGGGAAAGCTGTAACTCTGTGAGATGAACTAAGAGAACACAAAACCGTTTCTCAGAAAGCTTCTTTCCAGTTTTTAACTGAAGATATTTCCCTTTTCACCATAGCCCTCTATGGGCTTCCAAATATCAATTTGAAAATAACACAAGATCAGTCTTAGTGAATGGATTTTTGTTCGGAAAGCTGTAACTCTCTGAGATGAATTAACAAAACACAAAGCAGTTTCTCAGAAAGCTTCTTTTCAGTTTTTACCTTACGATATTTCCTTTTTCACCATAGTTCTCTAAGCACTTCCAAATATCACTTCGCAAATTTCACAAGAACAGTCTTAGTAAACGACTTATTGAGGGGAATGCTGTACCTCTGTGAGATGGATTAACAGAACACAAAGCAGTTTCTCAGAAACGTTCTTTCCACTTTTTAACTGAAGATATTTCCTTTTTCCCCATAGCACTCTATGGGCTTCCAAATATCACTTTGCAAAATCCACGAGAACAGTCTTAGTGAACGGTTTCTTGAGGGGAAAGCTGTAAGTCTGTGAGATGAATTCAGAGAACACAAAGCAGTTTCTCAGAAATTTTCTTTTCAGTTTTTATCTTAGGATATTTTCTTTTTAACCATAGATCTCTATGGTTTTCCATATACCTTTTTCCAAATTCCACAAAAACAGCTTTAGCGAAAGTTTTCTTGAGGGGAAAGCCGTAATTCTGTGAGATGAATTAACAGAACACAAAGCAATTTCTCAGAAAGCTACTTTCCAGTTTTTATCTGAAGATATTTCCTTTACACCATGGTCCTCTATGGGCTTCCAAATATCACTTTGCAAATTCCACAAGAACAGTCTTACTGAACGACTTCTTGAGGGGAAAGCTGTAATTCTATAAGATGAATTAACAGAACACAAAGTCGTTTCTCAGAAAGCTTCTTTTCAGTTCTTATCTGAGGAAATTTCTTTTTCACCACAGCCCTCTATGGGCTTCCAAATGTCACTTTGCAAATTCCACAAGAACAGTCTTAGCGGAATGCTTCTTGAGGGGAAAGGTGTAACACTGTCAGATGAATTAACAGAACACAAAGCAGTTTCTCAGAAAACTTCTTTCCAGTTTATAACTGAAGATATTTCCTTTTTCACCATAGCCCCCTATGGGTTTCCAAATAGCACTTTGAAAATTCCACAAGAACGGTCTTAATGAACGGTTTCTGGAGGGCAAAGCTGTAACTGTGTGAGATGAATTAACGGAACACAAAGTAGTTTCTCAAGAAGCTTCTTTCTAGTTTTCATCTGAGGACATTTCCTTTTTCACCATAGCCCTCTATGGGCTTCCAAATTTCACTTTGCAAATTCCACAAGAACAGTCTTAACGAAAGACTTCTTGAGGGGAAAGCTGTAACTCTGTGAGATGAATTAACAGAAAACAAAGCAGTTTCTCAGAAAGCTTCTATACACTTTCTAACTGAAGATATTCCTTTTTTCACCATAACCCTATATGGGCTTCCAAATATTACTTTGCGAATTACACAAGAACAGTCATAGCGAAAGGCTTCTCGAGGGGAAAGCTGTAACTCTGTGAGATGAATTAACAGAACACAAAGCAGTTTCTCAGAAAGCTTCTTTCCAGTTTTTATCTAAGGACATTTCCTTTTTCTCCATAGCCCTCTATGGGCTTCTAAATATCACGTTCTAAATTGCACAAGAACAGTCTTAGCGAAAGGATTCTTGAGAGGAAAGCTGTAACTCTGTGAGATGAATTAAGAGAACACAAAGCAGTTTTTCAGAAAGCTTCTTTTCAGTTTTTATCTTAGGTTATTTCCTTTTTCACTGTAGACCTCTGTAGGCTTCTAAATATCACTTCCCAAATTCGACAAGAACAGTCTTAGGGAAAGGCTTCGTGAGGGGAAAGCTGTAACTTTGTGGGATGAATTAACAGAACACAACGCAGTGTCTCAGAAAGCTTCTTTCCCGTTTTAAACCGAAGATATTTCCTTTTCACCATAGCTCTCTATGGCCTTCGAAATGTCACTTTGCAAATTCCACAAGAACAGTCATAGCGAAAAGCTTCCTCAGGGGAAAGCTGTAACTCTGTGGGATGAATTTACAGATCAGAAAGCTGTTTCTCAGAAAGCTTCTTTCTCACTTTTATGGCGGATATTTCCTTTGGCCCTATAGTCTTCAAAGGGAACCGAATTATCCCTTCTCAGATTCCACAGAAATAAGGTTAGCAAACAGCTCTATGACATATAGCTCTCACTCAGTGAGTGGAAGTCACGTATCACAAAGCAGTTTCTCAGAAATGTTCTTTTCAGTTTTTATCTTAGGATATTTCCTTTTTCACCATAGCCCTCTATGGGCTTACAAATACCACTCTGCAAATTCCACAAGAACAGTCTTAGCGAAAGGCTTCTTAAGGGGAAAGCTGTAACTCTGTGAGGTGAATTAACAGAACACAAAGCAGTTTCTCAGAAAGCTTCTTTTCAGCTTTTATCTTAGGATATTTCCTTTTTCACCATAGCCCTATAAGGGCTTACAAATATCACTATGAGTATTACACAAGAAGAGTCTTAGCAAAAGTCTTTTTGAGGGTAAAGCTGTAACTCTTTGAGATGAATTAACAGAACACCAAGCAGTTTCTTAGAAAGCTTCTTTCCATTTTTTAACTGAAGGTATTTCCCTTTTCACCACAGCCGTCTATGGGCTTCGAAATATCACTTTGCAAATTCAAAAAGAACAGTCCTAGCGAAAGGCTTCTTGAGTGGAATGCTGTAACTCTGTGAGATGAATTAACAGATCTCAGAGAAGTTTCTCAGAAAGCTTCTTTCTCACTTATAGCGGCAGATAATTCCTTTGGCCCTATAGTCTTCAAAGGGATCCAAAATAACAGTTCTCCGATTCCATAGAAATAAGGCTATCAAACAGCTCTAGGAAATAGAGCTGTAACTCAGTGAGTGGAAGTCACATAATACTAAACCGTTTCTCAGAAAGCCTCTTTCAGTTTTTAACTGAAGCTATATCCTTTTTCACCGTAGCCCTCTATGGGCTTCAAAATATCACTTTGAAAATACAGCAAGAACAGTCTTAGCGAAAGGCTTCTAGAGGGGAAAGCTGTAACTCTGTTAGGTGAATTAACAGAACACAAAGCAGTTTCTCAGGAATGTTCTTTACAGTTTTTATCTGAAGATATTTCCTTTTCTCCATAGCGCTCTATGGGCTACCAAATATCACATTTCAAATTCCACAAGAACAGTCTTAGCGAAAGACTTCCTGAGGGGAAAGCTGTAAGTCTGTGAGATGAATTAAAAGAACACAAAGCAATTTCTCAGAAAGCTTCTTTCCAGTTTTTATCGGAGGATATTTCATTTTCACCATAGCCGTCTATTGGCTTCCAAATATCATTTTTCAAATTGTGCAAGAATAATCTTAGCGAAAGGCTTCTTGAGGGGAAAGCTGTAACTCTGTGAAATGAATTCGCAAATCACAAAGAAGTTTCTCAGAAAGCTTCTTTCTAACTTTAACGACGGATATTTCCTTTGGCCCTTCAGTCTTCAAAGGGATCCGAAATAACAGTTCTCAGATTCCACAGAAATAAGACTGCCAAACAGCTCTATGAAATACAGCTGTAACTCAGTGAGTGGAAGTCATATATCACAAAGCAGTTTCTCAGAAAGCTTCTTTTCAGTTTTTAACTGAAGATATATCCTTTTTCACTATAGGTCACTATGAGCTTCCAAATATCACTTTGCATATTCCACAAGAACTGTCTTAGCGAAAGGCTTCTTGAAGGGAAACCTGTAACTCTGTGAGATGAATTAACAAAACACAAAGCAGTTTCTCAGAATGGTTCTTTTCAGTTTTTATCTTAGGATATTTACGTTTTCACCATCGACTTCTATGGGCTTACAAATATCACTTTGCAAATTCCACAAGAACAGTCTTAGCGAAAGGCTTCTAGAGGGGAAAGCTGAAACTCTGTGAGGTGAATTAACAGAATACAAAGCAGTTTCTCAGAAAGTTTCTTTCCAGTTTTTAACTGAAGGTATTTCCTTTTTCACCATAGCCCTCGACGGGCTTTCAAATATCACTTTGCAAATTCCACAAGAACAGTCTTAGCGAACGGCTTCTTGAGGGGAAAGCTGAAACTCTGTCAGATAAATTAACAGAACACAAAACAGTTTGTTGGAAAGCTTCTTTCCATTTTTGATCCGAGGACATTTCCTTTTACACCATAGCCCTCTCACGGCTTCCAAATATCACTTTGCAAATTCCACGAGAACCGTCTTAGCGAAAGACTTCTGGAGGGGAAAGCTGAAACTCTGTGAGGTGAATTAACAGAAAACAAAGCAGTTTCTCAGAAAGCTTCTTTCCAGTTTTTAATTGAAGATATTTCCTTTTTCACCATATCCCTCCATGGGCTTCCAAATATCACATTGCAAATTCCACAAGAACAGTCTTAGCGAAATGCTTCTTGAGGGGTAAGCTGTAACTCTGTGAGATGAATTAACAGAACACAAAGCAGTTTCTCAGAAAACTTCTTTCCAGTTTTTATGTGAGGAAATTTCCTTTTTAAACGTACCCCTCTATGGGCTTCCAAATATCACTTTGTAAACTCCACAAGAACAGTCTTAGCGAAAGGATTCTTGATAGGAAAGCTGTAACTCTGTGCATGAATTAACAGAACACAAAGAAGTTTCTCAGAAAGCTTCTCTCCAGTTTTTAACTGAAGATATTTCCTTTTTCACCATAGTGCTCTATGGGCTTCCAAATATCTCTTTGGAAATTCCAGAAGAACAGTCTTAGTGAAGGGCTTCTTGAGGGTAGAGCTGTAATACTGTGAGATGAATTAACAAAACACAAAGCAGTTTCTCAGAAAGCTTCTTTCCAGTTTTTATGTGAGGAAATTTCCTTTTTAACCGTACCCCTCTATGGGCTTCCAAATATCACTTTGTAAACTCCACAAGAACAGTCTTAGCGAAAGGATTCGTGATAGGAAAGGTGTAACTCTGTGTATGAATTAACAGAACACAAAGCAGTTTCTCAGAAAGCTTCTCTCCAGTTTTTAACTGAAGATATTTCCATTTTCACCATAGCCCTCTATGAGCTTCCAAATATCATTTTGCAAATTTCACAACAACAGTCTTAATGAACGGCTTCTTGAGGGGAAAGCTATAACTCTGTGAGATGAATTAACGGTACGCAAAACAGTTTCTCAAAAAGCTTCTTTTCAGTTTTTATCTTAGGATATTTCCTTTTTCACCATAGCCCTCTATTGTTTTCCAAATATCACTTTGCAAATTCCACGAGAACAGTCTTAGCGAAAGGCCTCTTGAGGGGAAACTGTAGCTCTGTGAGATCAATTCACAGAACTCAAAGAAGTTTCTCAGAAAGCTTCTTTCACACTTTTAGTGGCGGATATTTCCTTTGGACCTATAGTCTTCAAAGAGATCTGAAGTAACATTTCTCAGATTCCACAGAAATAAGCCTAGCCAACAGTTCTACGAAATACAGCTGTTTCTCAGTGACAGGAAATCACATATCACAAAGCAGTTCCTCGGAAAGCTTCTTCTCACTTTTTAACTGAAGCTATATCCTTTTTCACCATAGCGACGTATGGACTTCCAAAGACCACTTTGGAAATTCCACAAGAACAGTCTTGGTGAAAGGCTTCTTGAGGGGAAAGCTGTAACTCTGTGAGATGAACTAAGAGAACACAAAACCGTTTCTCAGAAAGCTTCTTTCCAGTTTTTAACTGAAGATATTTCCCCTTTCACCATAGCCCTCTATGGGCTTCCAAATATCAATTTGAAAATAACACAAGATCAGTCTTAGTGAATGGCTTTCTGTTCGGAAAGCTGTAACTCTCTGAGATGAATTAACAAAACACAAAGCAGTTTCTCAGAAAGCTTCTTTTCGGTTTTTATCTTACGATATTTCCTTTTTCACCATAGTTCTCTAAGCACTTCCAAATATCACTTCGCAAATTTCACAAGAACAGTCTTAGTAAACGACTTCTTGAGGGGAATGCTGTACCTCTGTGAGGTGGATTAACAGAACACAAAGCAGTTTCTCAGAAACGTTCTTTCCACTTTTTAACTGAAGATATTTCCTTTTTCCCCATAGCACTCTATGGGCTTCCAAATATCACTTTGCAAAATCCACGAGAACAGTCTTAGTGAACGGTTTCTTGAGGGGAAAGCTGTAAGTCTTTGAGATGAATTCAGAGAACACAAAGCAGTTTCTCAGAAATTTTCTTTTCAGTTTTTATCTTAGGATATTTTCTTTTTAACCATAGATCTCTATGGTTTTCCATATACCTTTTTCCAAATTCCACAAAAACAGCTTTAGCGAAAGTTTTCTTGAGGGGAAAGCCGTAATTCTGTGAGATGAATTAACAGAACACAAAGCAATTTCTCAGAAAGCTACTTTCCAGTTTTTATCTGAAGATATTTCCTTTACACCATGGTCCTCTATGGGCTTCCAAATATCACTTTGCAAATTCCACAAGAACAGTCTTACTGAACGACTTCTTGAGGGGAAAGCTGTAATTCTATAAGATGAATTAACAGAACACAAAGTCGTTTCTCAGAAAGCTTCTTTTCAGTTCTTATCTGAGGAAATTTCTTTTTCACCACAGCCCTCTATGGGCTTCCAAATGTCACTTTGCAAATTCCACAAGAACAGTCTTAGCGGAATGCTTCTTGAGGGGAAAGGTGTAACACTGTCAGATGAATTAACAGAACACAAAGCAGTTTCTCAGAAAACTTCTTTCCAGTTTATAACTGAAGATATTTCCTTTTTCACCATAGCCCCCTATGGGTTTCCAAATAGCACTTTGAAAATTCCACAAGAACGGTCTTAATGAACGGTTTCTGGAGGGCAAAGCTGTAACTGTGTGAGATGAATTAACGGAACACAAAGTAGTTTCTCAAGAAGCTTCTTTCTAGTTTTCATCTGAGGACATTTCCTTTTTCACCATAGCCCTCTATGGGCTTCCAAATTTCACTTTGCAAATTCCACAAGAACAGTCTTAACGAAAGACTTCTTGAGGGGAAAGCTGTAACTCTGTGAGATGAATTAACAGAAAACAAAGCAGTTTCTCAGAAAGCTTCTATACACTTTCTAACTGAAGATATTCCTTTTTTCACCATAACCCTATATGGGCTTCCAAATATTACTTTGCGAATTACACAAGAACAGTCATAGCGAAAGGCTTCTCGAGGGGAAAGCTGTAACTCTGTGAGATGAATTAACAGAACACAAAGCAGTTTCTCAGAAAGCTTCTTTCCAGTTTTTATCTAAGGACATTTCCTTTTTCTCCATAGCCCTCTATGGGCTTCTAAATATCACGTTCTAAATTGCACAAGAACAGTCTTAGCGAAAGGATTCTTGAGAGGAAAGCTGTAAGTCTGTGAGATGAATTAAGAGAACACAAAGCAGTTTTTCAGAAAGCTTCTTTTCAGTTTTTATCTTAGGTTATTTCCTTTTTCACTGTAGACCTCTGTAGGCTTCAAAATATCACTTCCCAAATTCGACAAGAACAGTCTTAGGGAAAGGCTTCGTGAGGGGAAAGCTGTAACTTTGTGGGATGAATTAACAGAACACAACGCAGTGTCTCAGAAAGCTTCTTTCCCGTTTTAAACCGAAGATATTTCCTTTTCACCATAGCTCTCTATGGCCTTCGAAATGTCACTTTGCAAATTCCACAAGAACAGTCATAGCGAAAGGCTTCCTCAGGGGAAAGCTGTAACTCTGTGGGATGAATTTACAGATCAGAAAGCTGTTTCTCAGAAAGCTTCTTTCTCACTTTTATGGCGGATATTTCCTTTGGCCCTATAGTCTTCAAAGGGAACCGAATTATCCCTTCTCAGATTCCACAGAAATAAGGTTAGCAAACAGCTCTATGACATATAGCTCTCACTCAGTGAGTGGAAGTCACGTATCACAAAGCAGTTTCTCAGAAATGTTCTTTTCAGTTTTTATCTTAGGATATTTCCTTTTTCACCATAGCCCTCTATGGGCTTACAAATACCACTCTGCAAATTCCACAAGAACAGTCTTAGCGAAAGGCTTCTTAAGGGGAAAGCTGTAACTCTGTGAGGTGAATTAACAGAACACAAAGCAGTTTCTCAGAAAGCTTCTTTTCAGCTTTTTTCTTAGGATATTTCCTTTTTCACCATAGCCCTATAAGGGCTTACAAATATCACTATGAGTATTACACAAGAAGAGTCTTAGCAAAAGTCTTTTTGAGGGTAAAGCTGTAACTCTTTGAGATGAATTAACAGAACACCAAGCAGTTTCTTAGAAAGCTTCTTTCCATTTTTTAACTGAAGGTATTTCCCTTTTCACCACAGCCGTCTATGGGCTTCGAAATATCACTTTGCAAATTCAAAAAGAACAGTCCTAGCGAAAGGCTTCTTGAGTGGAATGCTGTAACTCTGTGAGATGAATTAACAGATCTCAGAGAAGTTTCTCAGAAAGCTTCTTTCTCACTTATAGCGGCAGATATTTCCTTTGGCCCTATAGTCTTCAAAGGGATCCAAAATAACAGTTCTCCGATTCCATAGAAATAAGGCTATCAAACAGCTCTAGGAAATAGAGCTGTAACTCAGTGAGTGGAAGTCACATAATACTAAACCGTTTCTCAGAAAGCCTCTTTCAGTTTTTAAGTGAAGCTTTATCCTTTTTCACCGTAGCCCTCTATGGGCTTCAAAATATCACTTTGAAAATACAGCAAGAACAGTCTTAGCGAAAGGCTTCTAGAGGGGAAAGCTGTAACTCTGTTAGGTGAATTAACAGAACACAAAGCAGTTTCTCAGGAATGTTCTTTACAGTTTTTATCTGAAGATATTTCCTTTTCTCCATAGCGCTCTATGGGCTACCAAATATCACATTTCAAATTCCACAAGAACAGTCTTAGCGAAAGACTTCCTGAGGGGAAAGCTGTAAGTCTGTGAGATGAATTAAAAGAACACAAAGCAATTTCTCAGAAAGCTTCTTTCCAGTTTTTATCGGAGGATATTTCGTTTTCACCATAGCCGTCTATTGGCTTCCAAATATCATTTTTCAAATTGTGCAAGAATAATCTTAGCGAAAGGCTTCTTGAGGGGAAAGCTGTAACTCTGTGAAATGAATTCGCAAATCACAAAGAAGTTTCTCAGAAAGCTTCTTTCTAACTTTAACGACGGATATTTCCTTTGGCCCTTCAGTCTTCAAAGGGATCCGAAATAACAGTTCTCAGATTCCACAGAAATAAGACTGCCAAACAGCTCTACGAAATACAGCTGTAACTCAGTGAGTGGAAGTCATATATCACAAAGCAGTTTCTCAGAAAGCTTCTTTTCAGTTTTTAACTGAAGATATATCCTTTTTCACTATAGGTCACTATGAGCTTCCAAATATCACTTTGCATATTCCACAAGAACTGTCTTAGCGAAAGGCTTCTTGAAGGGAAACCTGTAACTCTGTGAGATGAATTAACAAAACACAAAGCAGTTTCTCAGAATGGTTCTTTTCAGTTTTTATCTTAGGATATTTACGTTTTCACCATCGACTTCTATGGGCTTACAAATATCACTTTGCAAATTCCACAAGAACAGTCTTAGCGAAAGGCTTCTAGAGGGGAAAGCTGAAACTCTGTGAGGTGAATTAACAGAATACAAAGCAGTTTCTCAGAAAGTTTCTTTCCAGTTTTTAACTGAAGGTATTTCCTTTTTCACCAGAGCCCTCGACGGGCTTTCAAATATCACTTTGCAAATTCCACAAGAACAGTCTTAGCGAACGGCTTCTTGAGGGGAAAGCTGAAACTCTGTCAGATAAATTAACAGAACACAAAACAGTTTGTTGGAAAGCTTCTTTCCATTTTTGATCCGAGGACATTTCCTTTTACACCATAGCCCTCTCACGGCTTCCAAATATCACTTTGCAAATTCCACGAGAACCGTCTTAGCGAAAGACTTCTGGAGGGGAAAGCTGAAACTCTGTGAGATGAATTAACAGAAAACAAAGCAGTTTCTCAGAAAGCTTCTTTCCAGTTTTTAATTGAAGATATTTCCTTTTTCACCATATCCCTCCATGGGCTTCCAAATATCACATTGCAAATTCCACAAGAACAGTCTTAGCGAAATGCTTCTTGAGGGGTAAGCTGTAACTCTGTGAGATGAATTAACAGAACACAAAGCAGTTTCTCAGAAAACTTCTTTCCAGTTTTTATGTGAGGAAATTTCCTTTTTAAACGTACCCCTCTATGGGCTTCCAAATATCACTTTGTAAACTCCACAAGAACAGTCTTAGCGAAAGGATTCTTGATAGGAAAGCTGTAACTCTGTGCATGAATTAACAGAACACAAAGAAGTTTCTCAGAAAGCTTCTCTCCAGTTTTTAACTGAAGATATTTCCTTTTTCACCATAGCGCTCTATGGGCTTCCAAATATCTCTTTGGAAATTCCAGAAGAACAGTCTTAGTGAAGGGCTTCTTGAGGGTAGAGCTGTAATACTGTGAGATGAATTAACAAAACACAAAGCAGTTTCTCAGAAAGCTTCTTTCCAGTTTTTATGTGAGGAAATTTCCTTTTTAACCGTACCCCTCTATGGGCTTCCAAATATCACTTTGTAAACTCCACAAGAACAGTCTTAGCGAAAGGATTCGTGATAGGAAAGGTGTAACTCTGTGTATGAATTAACAGAACACAAAGCAGTTTCTCAGAAAGCTTCTCTCCAGTTTTTAACTGAAGATATTTCCATTTTCACCATAGCCCTCTATGAGCTTCCAAATATCATTTTGCAAATTTCACAACAACAGTCTTAATGAACGGCTTCTTGAGGGGAAAGCTATAACTCTGTGAGATGAATTAACGGTACGCAAAACAGTTTCTCAAAAAGCTTCTTTTCAGTTTTTATCTTAGGATATTTCCTTTTTCACCATAGCCCTCTATTGTTTTCCAAATATCACTTTGCAAATTCCACGAGAACAGTCTTAGCGAAAGGCCTCTTGAGGGGAAACTGTAGCTCTGTGAGATCAATTCACAGAACTCAAAGAAGTTTCTCAGAAAGCTTCTTTCACACTTTTAGTGGCGGATATTTCCTTTGGACCTATAGTCTTCAAAGAGATCCGAAGTAACATTTCTCAGATTCCACAGAAATAAGCCTAGCCAACAGTTCTACGAAATACAGCTGTTTCTCAGTGACAGGAAATCACATATCACAAAGCAGTTCCTCGGAAAGCTTCTTCTCACTTTTTAACTGAAGCTATATCCTTTTTCACCATAGCGACGTATGGACTTCCAAAGACCACTTTGGAAATTCCACAAGAACAGTCTTGGTGAAAGGCTTCTTGAGGGGAAAGCTGTAACTCTGTGAGATGAACTAAGAGAACACAAAACCGTTTCTCAGAAAGCTTCTTTCCAGTTTTTAACTGAAGATATTTCCCCTTTCACCATAGCCCTCTATGGGCTTCCAAATATCAATTTGAAAATAACACAAGATCAGTCTTAGTGAATGGCTTTCTGTTCGGAAAGCTGTAACTCTCTGAGATGAATTAACAAAACACAAAGCAGTTTCTCAGAAAGCTTCTTTTCGGTTTTTATCTTACGATATTTCCTTTTTCACCATAGTTCTCTAAGCACTTCCAAATATCACTTCGCAAATTTCACAAGAACAGTCTTAGTAAACGACTTCTTGAGGGGAATGCTGTACCTCTGTGAGGTGGATTAACAGAACACAAAGCAGTTTCTCAGAAACGTTCTTTCCACTTTTTAACTGAAGATATTTCCTTTTTCCCCATAGCACTCTATGGGCTTCCAAATATCACTTTGCAAAATCCACGAGAACAGTCTTAGTGAACGGTTTCTTGAGGGGAAAGCTGTAAGTCTTTGAGATGAATTCAGAGAACACAAAGCAGTTTCTCAGAAATTTTCTTTTCAGTTTTTATCTTAGGATATTTTCTTTTTAACCATAGATCTCTATGGTTTTCCATATACCTTTTTCCAAATTCCACAAAAACAGCTTTAGCGAAAGTTTTCTTGAGGGGAAAGCCGTAATTCTGTGAGATGAATTAACAGAACACAAAGCAATTTCTCAGAAAGCTACTTTCCAGTTTTTATCTGAAGATATTTCCTTTACACCATGGTCCTCTATGGGCTTCCAAATATCACTTTGCAAATTCCACAAGAACAGTCTTACTGAACGACTTCTTGAGGGGAAAGCTGTAATTCTATAAGATGAATTAACAGAACACAAAGTCGTTTCTCAGAAAGCTTCTTTTCAGTTCTTATCTGAGGAAATTTCTTTTTCACCACAGCCCTCTATGGGCTTCCAAATGTCACTTTGCAAATTCCACAAGAACAGTCTTAGCGGAATGCTTCTTGAGGGGAAAGGTGTAACACTGTCAGATGAATTAACAGAACACAAAGCAGTTTCTCAGAAAACTTCTTTCCAGTTTATAACTGAAGATATTTCCTTTTTCACCATAGCCCCCTATGGGTTTCCAAATAGCACTTTGAAAATTCCACAAGAACGGTCTTAATGAACGGTTTCTGGAGGGCAAAGCTGTAACTGTGTGAGATGAATTAACGGAACACAAAGTAGTTTCTCAAGAAGCTTCTTTCTAGTTTTCATCTGAGGACATTTCCTTTTTCACCATAGCCCTCTATGGGCTTCCAAATTTCACTTTGCAAATTCCACAAGAACAGTCTTAACGAAAGACTTCTTGAGGGGAAAGCTGTAACTCTGTGAGATGAATTAACAGAAAACAAAGCAGTTTCTCAGAAAGCTTCTATACACTTTCTAACTGAAGATATTCCTTTTTTCACCATAACCCTATATGGGCTTCCAAATATTACTTTGCGAATTACACAAGAACAGTCATAGCGAAAGGCTTCTCGAGGGGAAAGCTGTAACTCTGTGAGATGAATTAACAGAACACAAAGCAGTTTCTCAGAAAGCTTCTTTCCAGTTTTTATCTAAGGACATTTCCTTTTTCTCCATAGCCCTCTATGGGCTTCTAAATATCACGTTCTAAATTGCACAAGAACAGTCTTAGCGAAAGGATTCTTGAGAGGAAAGCTGTAACTCTGTGAGATGAATTAAGAGAACACAAAGCAGTTTTTCAGAAAGCTTCTTTTCAGTTTTTATCTTAGGTTATTTCCTTTTTCACTGTAGACCTCTGTAGGCTTCTAAATATCACTTCCCAAATTCGACAAGAACAGTCTTAGGGAAAGGCTTCGTGAGGGGAAAGCTGTAACTTTGTGGGATGAATTAACAGAACACAACGCAGTGTCTCAGAAAGCTTCTTTCCCGTTTTAAACCGAAGATATTTCCTTTTCACCATAGCTCTCTATGGCCTTCGAAATGTCACTTTGCAAATTCCACAAGAACAGTCATAGCGAAAGGCTTCCTCAGGGGAAAGCTGTAACTCTGTGGGATGAATTTACAGATCAGAAAGCTGTTTCTCAGAAAGCTTCTTTCTCACTTTTATGGCGGATATTTCCTTTGGCCCTATAGTCTTCAAAGGGAACCGAATTATCCCTTCTCAGATTCCACAGAAATAAGGTTAGCAAACAGCTCTATGACATATAGCTCTCACTCAGTGAGTGGAAGTCACGTATCACAAAGCAGTTTCTCAGAAATGTTCTTTTTCAGTTTTTATCTTAGGATATTTCCTTTTTCACCATAGCCCTCTATGGGCTTACAAATACCACTCTGCAAATTCCACAAGAACAGTCTTAGCGAAAGGCTTCTTAAGGGGAAAGCTGTAACTCTGTGAGGTGAATTAACAGAACACAAAGCAGTTTCTCAGAAAGCTTCTTTTCAGCTTTTTTCTTAGGATATTTCCTTTTTCACCATAGCCCTATAAGGGCTTACAAATATCACTATGAGTATTACACAAGAAGAGTCTTAGCAAAAGTCTTTTTGAGGGTAAAGCTGTAACTCTTTGAGATGAATTAACAGAACACCAAGCAGTTTCTTAGAAAGCTTCTTTCCATTTTTTAACTGAAGGTATTTCCCTTTTCACCACAGCCGTCTATGGGCTTCGAAATATCACTTTGCAAATTCAAAAAGAACAGTCCTAGCGAAAGGCTTCTTGAGTGGAATGCTGTAACTCTGTGAGATGAATTAACAGATCTCAGAGAAGTTTCTCAGAAAGCTTCTTTCTCACTTATAGCGGCAGATATTTCCTTTGGCCCTATAGTCTTCAAAGGGATCCAAAATAACAGTTCTCCGATTCCATAGAAATAAGGCTATCAAACAGCTCTAGGAAATAGAGCTGTAACTCAGTGAGTGGAAGTCACATAATACTAAACCGTTTCTCAGAAAGCCTCTTTCAGTTTTTAACTGAAGCTTTATCCTTTTTCACCGTAGCCCTCTATGGGCTTCAAAATATCACTTTGAAAATACAGCAAGAACAGTCTTAGCGAAAGGCTTCTAGAGGGGAAAGCTGTAACTCTGTTAGGTGAATTAACAGAACACAAAGCAGTTTCTCAGGAATGTTCTTTACAGTTTTTATCTGAAGATATTTCCTTTTCTCCATAGCGCTCTATGGGCTACCAAATATCACATTTCAAATTCCACAAGAACAGTCTTAGCGAAAGACTTCCTGAGGGGAAAGCTGTAAGTCTGTGAGATGAATTAAAAGAACACAAAGCAATTTCTCAGAAAGCTTCTTTCCAGTTTTTATCGGAGGATATTTCGTTTTCACCATAGCCGTCTATTGGCTTCCAAATATCATTTTTCAAATTGTGCAAGAATAATCTTAGCGAAAGGCTTCTTGAGGGGAAAGCTGTAACTCTGTGAAATGAATTCGCAAATCACAAAGAAGTTTCTCAGAAAGCTTCTTTCTAACTTTAACGACGGATATTTCCTTTGGCCCTTCAGTCTTCAAAGGGATCCGAAATAACAGTTCTCAGATTCCACAGAAATAAGACTGCCAAACAGCTCTACGAAATACAGCTGTAACTCAGTGAGTGGAAGTCATATATCACAAAGCAGTTTCTCAGAAAGCTTCTTTTCAGTTTTTAACTGAAGATATATCCTTTTTCACTATAGGTCACTATGAGCTTCCAAATATCACTTTGCATATTCCACAAGAACTGTCTTAGCGAAAGGCTTCTTGAAGGGAAACCTGTAACTCTGTGAGATGAATTAACAAAACACAAAGCAGTTTCTCAGAATGGTTCTTTTCAGTTTTTATCTTAGGATATTTACGTTTTCACCATCGACTTCTATGGGCTTACAAATATCACTTTGCAAATTCCACAAGAACAGTCTTAGCGAAAGGCTTCTAGAGGGGAAAGCTGAAACTCTGTGAGGTGAATTAACAGAATACAAAGCAGTTTCTCAGAAAGTTTCTTTCCAGTTTTTAACTGAAGGTATTTCCTTTTTCACCATAGCCCTCGACGGGCTTTCAAATATCACTTTGCAAATTCCACAAGAACAGTCTTAGCGAACGGCTTCTTGAGGGGAAAGCTGAAACTCTGTCAGATAAATTAACAGAACACAAAACAGTTTGTTGGAAAGCTTCTTTCCATTTTTGATCCGAGGACATTTCCTTTTACACCATAGCCCTCTCACGGCTTCCAAATATCACTTTGCAAATTCCACGAGAACCGTCTTAGCGAAAGACTTCTGGAGGGGAAAGCTGAAACTCTGTGAGGTGAATTAACAGAAAACAAAGCAGTTTCTCAGAAAGCTTCTTTCCAGTTTTTAATTGAAGATATTTCCTTTTTCACCATATCCCTCCATGGGCTTCCAAATATCACATTGCAAATTCCACAAGAACAGTCTTAGCGAAATGCTTCTTGAGGGGTAAGCTGTAACTCTGTGAGATGAATTAACAGAACACAAAGCAGTTTCTCAGAAAACTTCTTTCCAGTTTTTATGTGAGGAAATTTCCTTTTTAAACGTACCCCTCTATGGGCTTCCAAATATCACTTTGTAAACTCCACAAGAACAGTCTTAGCGAAAGGATTCGTGATAGGAAAGGTGTAACTCTGTGTATGAATTAACAGAACACAAAGCAGTTTCTCAGAAAGCTTCTCTCCAGTTTTTAACTGAAGATATTTCCATTTTCACCATAGCCCTCTATGAGCTTCCAAATATCATTTTGCAAATTTCACAACAACAGTCTTAATGAACGGCTTCTTGAGGGGAAAGCTATAACTCTGTGAGATGAATTAACGGTACGCAAAACAGTTTCTCAAAAAGCTTCTTTTCAGTTTTTATCTTAGGATATTTCCTTTTTCACCATAGCCCTCTATTGTTTTCCAAATATCACTTTGCAAATTCCACGAGAACAGTCTTAGCGAAAGGCCTCTTGAGGGGAAACTGTAGCTCTGTGAGATCAATTCACAGAACTCAAAGAAGTTTCTCAGAAAGCTTCTTTCACACTTTTAGTGGCGGATATTTCCTTTGGACCTATAGTCTTCAAAGAGATCCGAAGTAACATTTCTCAGATTCCACAGAAATAAGCCTAGCCAACAGTTCTACGAAATACAGCTGTTTCTCAGTGACAGGAAATCACATATCACAAAGCAGTTCCTCGGAAAGCTTCTTTTCACTTTTTAACTGAAGCTATATCCTTTTTCACCATAGCGACGTATGGACTTCCAAAGACCACTTTGGAAATTCCACAAGAACAGTCTTGGTGAAAGGCTTCTTGAGGGGAAAGCTGTAACTCTGTGAGATGAACTAAGAGAACACAAAACCGTTTCTCAGAAAGCTTCTTTCCAGTTTTTAACTGAAGATATTTCCCCTTTCACCATAGCCCTCTATGGGCTTCCAAATATCAATTTGAAAATAACACAAGATCAGTCTTAGTGAATGGCTTTCTGTTCGGAAAGCTGTAACTCTCTGAGATGAATTAACAAAACACAAAGCAGTTTCTCAGAAAGCTTCTTTTCGGTTTTTATCTTACGATATTTCCTTTTTCACCATAGTTCTCTAAGCACTTCCAAATATCACTTCGCAAATTTCACAAGAACAGTCTTAGTAAACGACTTCTTGAGGGGAATGCTGTACCTCTGTGAGATGGATTAACAGAACACAAAGCAGTTTCTCAGAAACGTTCTTTCCACTTTTTAACTGAAGATATTTCCTTTTTCCCCATAGCACTCTATGGGCTTCCAAATATCACTTTGCAAAATCCACGAGAACAGTCTTAGTGAACGGTTTCTTGAGGGGAAAGCTGTAAGTCTTTGAGATGAATTCAGAGAACACAAAGCAGTTTCTCAGAAATTTTCTTTTCAGTTTTTATCTTAGGATATTTTCTTTTTAACCATAGATCTCTATGGTTTTCCATATACCTTTTTCCAAATTCCACAAAAACAGCTTTAGCGAAAGTTTTCTTGAGGGGAAAGCCGTAATTCTGTGAGATGAATTAACAGAACACAAAGCAATTTCTCAGAAAGCTACTTTCCAGTTTTTATCTGAAGATATTTCCTTTACACCATGGTCCTCTATGGGCTTCCAAATATCACTTTGCAAATTCCACAAGAACAGTCTTACTGAACGACTTCTTGAGGGGAAAGCTGTAATTCTATAAGATGAATTAACAGAACACAAAGTCGTTTCTCAGAAAGCTTCTTTTCAGTTCTTATCTGAGGAAATTTCTTTTTCACCACAGCCCTCTATGGGCTTCCAAATGTCACTTTGCAAATTCCACAAGAACAGTCTTAGCGGAATGCTTCTTGAGGGGAAAGGTGTAACACTGTCAGATGAATTAACAGAACACAAAGCAGTTTCTCAGAAAACTTCTTTCCAGTTTATAACTGAAGATATTTCCTTTTTCACCATAGCCCCCTATGGGTTTCCAAATAGCACTTTGAAAATTCCACAAGAACGGTCTTAATGAACGGTTTCTGGAGGGCAAAGCTGTAACTGTGTGAGATGAATTAACGGAACACAAAGTAGTTTCTCAAGAAGCTTCTTTCTAGTTTTCATCTGAGGACATTTCCTTTTTCACCATAGCCCTCTATGGGCTTCCAAATTTCACTTTGCAAATTCCACAAGAACAGTCTTAACGAAAGACTTCTTGAGGGGAAAGCTGTAACTCTGTGAGATGAATTAACAGAAAACAAAGCAGTTTCTCAGAAAGCTTCTATACACTTTCTAACTGAAGATATTCCTTTTTTCACCATAACCCTATATGGGCTTCCAAATATTACTTTGCGAATTACACAAGAACAGTCATAGCGAAAGGCTTCTCGAGGGGAAAGCTGTAACTCTGTGAGATGAATTAACAGAACACAAAGCAGTTTCTCAGAAAGCTTCTTTCCAGTTTTTATCTAAGGACATTTCCTTTTTCTCCATAGCCCTCTATGGGCTTCTAAATATCACGTTCTAAATTGCACAAGAACAGTCTTAGCGAAAGGATTCTTGAGAGGAAAGCTGTAACTCTGTGAGATGAATTAAGAGAACACAAAGCAGTTTTTCAGAAAGCTTCTTTTCAGTTTTTATCTTAGGTTATTTCCTTTTTCACTGTAGACCTCTGTAGGCTTCTAAATATCACTTCCCAAATTCGACAAGAACAGTCTTAGGGAAAGGCTTCGTGAGGGGAAAGCTGTAACTTTGTGGGATGAATTAACAGAACACAACGCAGTGTCTCAGAAAGCTTCTTTCCCGTTTTAAACCGAAGATATTTCCTTTTCACCATAGCTCTCTATGGCCTTCGAAATGTCACTTTGCAAATTCCACAAGAACAGTCATAGCGAAAGGCTTCCTCAGGGGAAAGCTGTAACTCTGTGGGATGAATTTACAGATCAGAAAGCTGTTTCTCAGAAAGCTTCTTTCTCACTTTTATGGCGGATATTTCCTTTGGCCCTATAGTCTTCAAAGGGAACCGAATTATCCCTTCTCAGATTCCACAGAAATAAGGTTAGCAAACAGCTCTATGACATATAGCTCTCACTCAGTGAGTGGAAGTCACGTATCACAAAGCAGTTTCTCAGAAATGTTCTTTTCAGTTTTTATCTTAGGATATTTCCTTTTTCACCATAGCCCTCTATGGGCTTACAAATACCACTCTGCAAATTCCACAAGAACAGTCTTAGCGAAAGGCTTCTTAAGGGGAAAGCTGTAACTCTGTGAGGTGAATTAACAGAACACAAAGCAGTTTCTCAGAAAGCTTCTTTTCAGCTTTTATCTTAGGATATTTCCTTTTTCACCATAGCCCTATAAGGGCTTACAAATATCACTATGAGTATTACACAAGAAGAGTCTTAGCAAAAGTCTTTTTGAGGGTAAAGCTGTAACTCTTTGAGATGAATTAACAGAACACCAAGCAGTTTCTTAGAAAGCTTCTTTCCATTTTTTAACTGAAGGTATTTCCCTTTTCACCACAGCCGTCTATGGGCTTCGAAATATCACTTTGCAAATTCAAAAAGAACAGTCCTAGCGAAAGGCTTCTTGAGTGGAATGCTGTAACTCTGTGAGATGAATTAACAGATCTCAGAGAAGTTTCTCAGAAAGCTTCTTTCTCACTTATAGCGGCAGATATTTCCTTTGGCCCTATAGTCTTCAAAGGGATCCAAAATAACAGTTCTCCGATTCCATAGAAATAAGGCTATCAAACAGCTCTAGGAAATAGAGCTGTAACTCAGTGAGTGGAAGTCACATAATACTAAACCGTTTCTCAGAAAGCCTCTTTCAGTTTTTAACTGAAGCTTTATCCTTTTTCACCGTAGCCCTCTATGGGCTTCAAAATATCACTTTGAAAATACAGCAAGAACAGTCTTAGCGAAAGGCTTCTAGAGGGGAAAGCTGTAACTCTGTTAGGTGAATTAACAGAACACAAAGCAGTTTCTCAGGAATGTTCTTTACAGTTTTTATCTGAAGATATTTCCTTTTCTCCATAGCGCTCTATGGGCTACCAAATATCACATTTCAAATTCCACAAGAACAGTCTTAGCGAAAGACTTCCTGAGGGGAAAGCTGTAAGTCTGTGAGATGAATTAAAAGAACACAAAGCAATTTCTCAGAAAGCTTCTTTCCAGTTTTTATCGGAGGATATTTCGTTTTCACCATAGCCGTCTATTGGCTTCCAAATATCATTTTTCAAATTGTGCAAGAATAATCTTAGCGAAAGGCTTCTTGAGGGGAAAGCTGTAACTCTGTGAAATGAATTCGCAAATCACAAAGAAGTTTCTCAGAAAGCTTCTTTCTAACTTTAACGACGGATATTTCCTTTGGCCCTTCAGTCTTCAAAGGGATCCGAAATAACAGTTCTCAGATTCCACAGAAATAAGACTGCCAAACAGCTCTACGAAATACAGCTGTAACTCAGTGAGTGGAAGTCATATATCACAAAGCAGTTTCTCAGAAAGCTTCTTTTCAGTTTTTAACTGAAGATATATCCTTTTTCACTATAGGTCACTATGAGCTTCCAAATATCACTTTGCATATTCCACAAGAACTGTCTTAGCGAAAGGCTTCTTGAAGGGAAACCTGTAACTCTGTGAGATGAATTAACAAAACACAAAGCAGTTTCTCAGAATGGTTCTTTTCAGTTTTTATCTTAGGATATTTACGTTTTCACCATCGACTTCTATGGGCTTACAAATATCACTTTGCAAATTCCACAAGAACAGTCTTAGCGAAAGGCTTCTAGAGGGGAAAGCTGAAACTCTGTGAGGTGAATTAACAGAATACAAAGCAGTTTCTCAGAAAGTTTCTTTCCAGTTTTTAACTGAAGGTATTTCCTTTTTCACCAGAGCCCTCGACGGGCTTTCAAATATCACTTTGCAAATTCCACAAGAACAGTCTTAGCGAACGGCTTCTTGAGGGGAAAGCTGAAACTCTGTCAGATAAATTAACAGAACACAAAACAGTTTGTTGGAAAGCTTCTTTCCATTTTTGATCCGAGGACATTTCCTTTTACACCATAGCCCTCTCACGGCTTCCAAATATCACTTTGCAAATTCCACGAGAACCGTCTTAGCGAAAGACTTCTGGAGGGGAAAGCTGAAACTCTGTGAGGTGAATTAACAGAAAACAAAGCAGTTTCTCAGAAAGCTTCTTTCCAGTTTTTAATTGAAGATATTTCCTTTTTCACCATATCCCTCCATGGGCTTCCAAATATCACATTGCAAATTCCACAAGAACAGTCTTAGCGAAATGCTTCTTGAGGGGTAAGCTGTAACTCTGTGAGATGAATTAACAGAACACAAAGCAGTTTCTCAGAAAACTTCTTTCCAGTTTTTATGTGAGGAAATTTCCTTTTTAAACGTACCCCTCTATGGGCTTCCAAATATCACTTTGTAAACTCCACAAGAACAGTCTTAGCGAAAGGATTCTTGATAGGAAAGCTGTAACTCTGTGCATGAATTAACAGAACACAAAGAAGTTTCTCAGAAAGCTTCTCTCCAGTTTTTAACTGAAGATATTTCCTTTTTCACCATAGCGCTCTATGGGCTTCCAAATATCTCTTTGGAAATTCCAGAAGAACAGTCTTAGTGAAGGGCTTCTTGAGAGTAGAGCTGTAATACTGTGAGATGAATTAACAAAACACAAAGCAGTTTCTCAGAAAGCTTCTTTCCAGTTTTTATGTGAGGAAATTTCCTTTTTAACCGTACCCCTCTATGGGCTTCCAAATATCACTTTGTAAACTCCACAAGAACAGTCTTAGCGAAAGGATTCGTGATAGGAAAGGTGTAACTCTGTGTATGAATTAACAGAACACAAAGCAGTTTCTCAGAAAGCTTCTCTCCAGTTTTTAACTGAAGATATTTCCATTTTCACCATAGCCCTCTATGAGCTTCCAAATATCATTTTGCAAATTTCACAACAACAGTCTTAATGAACGGCTTCTTGAGGGGAAAGCTATAACTCTGTGAGATGAATTAACGGTACGCAAAACAGTTTCTCAAAAAGCTTCTTTTCAGTTTTTATCTTAGGATATTTCCTTTTTCACCATAGCCCTCTATTGTTTTCCAAATATCACTTTGCAAATTCCACGAGAACAGTCTTAGCGAAAGGCCTCTTGAGGGGAAACTGTAGCTCTGTGAGATCAATTCACAGAACTCAAAGAAGTTTCTCAGAAAGCTTCTTTCACACTTTTAGTGGCGGATATTTCCTTTGGACCTATAGTCTTCAAAGAGATCCGAAGTAACATTTCTCAGATTCCACAGAAATAAGCCTAGCCAACAGTTCTACGAAATACAGCTGTTTCTCAGTGACAGGAAATCACATATCACAAAGCAGTTCCTCGGAAAGCTTCTTCTCACTTTTTAACTGAAGCTATATCCTTTTTCACCATAGCGACGTATGGACTTCCAAAGACCACTTTGGAAATTCCACAAGAACAGTCTTGGTGAAAGGCTTCTTGAGGGGAAAGCTGTAACTCTGTGAGATGAACTAAGAGAACACAAAACCGTTTCTCAGAAAGCTTCTTTCCAGTTTTTAACTGAAGATATTTCCCCTTTCACCATAGCCCTCTATGGGCTTCCAAATATCAATTTGAAAATAACACAAGATCAGTCTTAGTGAATGGCTTTCTGTTCGGAAAGCTGTAACTCTCTGAGATGAATTAACAAAACACAAAGCAGTTTCTCAGAAAGCTTCTTTTCGGTTTTTATCTTACGATATTTCCTTTTTCACCATAGTTCTCTAAGCACTTCCAAATATCACTTCGCAAATTTCACAAGAACAGTCTTAGTAAACGACTTCTTGAGGGGAATGCTGTACCTCTGTGAGATGGATTAACAGAACACAAAGCAGTTTCTCAGAAACGTTCTTTCCACTTTTTAACTGAAGATATTTCCTTTTTCCCCATAGCACTCTATGGGCTTCCAAATATCACTTTGCAAAATCCACGAGAACAGTCTTAGTGAACGGTTTCTTGAGGGGAAAGCTGTAAGTCTTTGAGATGAATTCAGAGAACACAAAGCAGTTTCTCAGAAATTTTCTTTTCAGTTTTTATCTTAGGATATTTTCTTTTTAACCATAGATCTCTATGGTTTTCCATATACCTTTTTCCAAATTCCACAAAAACAGCTTTAGCGAAAGTTTTCTTGAGGGGAAAGCCGTAATTCTGTGAGATGAATTAACAGAACACAAAGCAATTTCTCAGAAAGCTACTTTCCAGTTTTTATCTGAAGATATTTCCTTTACACCATGGTCCTCTATGGGCTTCCAAATATCACTTTGCAAATTCCACAAGAACAGTCTTACTGAACGACTTCTTGAGGGGAAAGCTGTAATTCTATAAGATGAATTAACAGAACACAAAGTCGTTTCTCAGAAAGCTTCTTTTCAGTTCTTATCTGAGGAAATTTCTTTTTCACCACAGCCCTCTATGGGCTTCCAAATGTCACTTTGCAAATTCCACAAGAACAGTCTTAGCGGAATGCTTCTTGAGGGGAAAGGTGTAACACTGTCAGATGAATTAACAGAACACAAAGCAGTTTCTCAGAAAACTTCTTTCCAGTTTATAACTGAAGATATTTCCTTTTTCACCATAGCCCCCTATGGGTTTCCAAATAGCACTTTGAAAATTCCACAAGAACGGTCTTAATGAACGGTTTCTGGAGGGCAAAGCTGTAACTGTGTGAGATGAATTAACGGAACACAAAGTAGTTTCTCAAGAAGCTTCTTTCTAGTTTTCATCTGAGGACATTTCCTTTTTCACCATAGCCCTCTATGGGCTTCCAAATTTCACTTTGCAAATTCCACAAGAACAGTCTTAACGAAAGACTTCTTGAGGGGAAAGCTGTAACTCTGTGAGATGAATTAACAGAAAACAAAGCAGTTTCTCAGAAAGCTTCTATACACTTTCTAACTGAAGATATTCCTTTTTTCACCATAACCCTATATGGGCTTCCAAATATTACTTTGCGAATTACACAAGAACAGTCATAGCGAAAGGCTTCTCGAGGGGAAAGCTGTAACTCTGTGAGATGAATTAACAGAACACAAAGCAGTTTCTCAGAAAGCTTCTTTCCAGTTTTTATCTAAGGACATTTCCTTTTTCTCCATAGCCCTCTATGGGCTTCTAAATATCACGTTCTAAATTGCACAAGAACAGTCTTAGCGAAAGGATTCTTGAGAGGAAAGCTGTAACTCTGTGAGATGAATTAAGAGAACACAAAGCAGTTTTTCAGAAAGCTTCTTTTCAGTTTTTATCTTAGGTTATTTCCTTTTTCACTGTAGACCTCTGTAGGCTTCTAAATATCACTTCCCAAATTCGACAAGAACAGTCTTAGGGAAAGGCTTCGTGAGGGGAAAGCTGTAACTTTGTGGGATGAATTAACAGAACACAACGCAGTGTCTCAGAAAGCTTCTTTCCCGTTTTAAACCGAAGATATTTCCTTTTCACCATAGCTCTCTATGGCCTTCGAAATGTCACTTTGCAAATTCCACAAGAACAGTCATAGCGAAAGGCTTCCTCAGGGGAAAGCTGTAACTCTGTGGGATGAATTTACAGATCAGAAAGCTGTTTCTCAGAAAGCTTCTTTCTCACTTTTATGGCGGATATTTCCTTTGGCCCTATAGTCTTCAAAGGGAACCGAATTATCCCTTCTCAGATTCCACAGAAATAAGGTTAGCAAACAGCTCTATGACATATAGCTCTCACTCAGTGAGTGGAAGTCACGTATCACAAAGCAGTTTCTCAGAAATGTTCTTTTCAGTTTTTATCTTAGGATATTTCCTTTTTCACCATAGCCCTCTATGGGCTTACAAATACCACTCTGCAAATTCCACAAGAACAGTCTTAGCGAAAGGCTTCTTAAGGGGAAAGCTGTAACTCTGTGAGGTGAATTAACAGAACACAAAGCAGTTTCTCAGAAAGCTTCTTTTCAGCTTTTATCTTAGGATATTTCCTTTTTCACCATAGCCCTATAAGGGCTTACAAATATCACTATGAGTATTACACAAGAAGAGTCTTAGCAAAAGTCTTTTTGAGGGTAAAGCTGTAACTCTTTGAGATGAATTAACAGAACACCAAGCAGTTTCTTAGAAAGCTTCTTTCCATTTTTTAACTGAAGGTATTTCCCTTTTCACCACAGCCGTCTATGGGCTTCGAAATATCACTTTGCAAATTCAAAAAGAACAGTCCTAGCGAAAGGCTTCTTGAGTGGAATGCTGTAACTCTGTGAGATGAATTAACAGATCTCAGAGAAGTTTCTCAGAAAGCTTCTTTCTCACTTATAGCGGCAGATATTTCCTTTGGCCCTATAGTCTTCAAAGGGATCCAAAATAACAGTTCTCCGATTCCATAGAAATAAGGCTATCAAACAGCTCTAGGAAATAGAGCTGTAACTCAGTGAGTGGAAGTCACATAATACTAAACCGTTTCTCAGAAAGCCTCTTTCAGTTTTTAACTGAAGCTTTATCCTTTTTCACCGTAGCCCTCTATGGGCTTCAAAATATCACTTTGAAAATACAGCAAGAACAGTCTTAGCGAAAGGCTTCTAGAGGGGAAAGCTGTAACTCTGTTAGGTGAATTAACAGAACACAAAGCAGTTTCTCAGGAATGTTCTTTACAGTTTTTATCTGAAGATATTTCCTTTTCTCCATAGCGCTCTATGGGCTACCAAATATCACATTTCAAATTCCACAAGAACAGTCTTAGCGAAAGACTTCCTGAGGGGAAAGCTGTAAGTCTGTGAGATGAATTAAAAGAACACAAAGCAATTTCTCAGAAAGCTTCTTTCCAGTTTTTATCGGAGGATATTTCGTTTTCACCATAGCCGTCTATTGGCTTCCAAATATCATTTTTCAAATTGTGCAAGAATAATCTTAGCGAAAGGCTTCTTGAGGGGAAAGCTGTAACTCTGTGAAATGAATTCGCAAATCACAAAGAAGTTTCTCAGAAAGCTTCTTTCTAACTTTAACGACGGATATTTCCTTTGGCCCTTCAGTCTTCAAAGGGATCCGAAATAACAGTTCTCAGATTCCACAGAAATAAGACTGCCAAACAGCTCTACGAAATACAGCTGTAACTCAGTGAGTGGAAGTCATATATCACAAAGCAGTTTCTCAGAAAGCTTCTTTTCAGTTTTTAACTGAAGATATATCCTTTTTCACTATAGGTCACTATGAGCTTCCAAATATCACTTTGCATATTCCACAAGAACTGTCTTAGCGAAAGGCTTCTTGAAGGGAAACCTGTAACTCTGTGAGATGAATTAACAAAACACAAAGCAGTTTCTCAGAATGGTTCTTTTCAGTTTTTATCTTAGGATATTTACGTTTTCACCATCGACTTCTATGGGCTTACAAATATCACTTTGCAAATTACACAAGAACAGTCTTAGCGAAAGGCTTCTAGAGGGGAAAGCTGAAACTCTGTGAGGTGAATTAACAGAATACAAAGCAGTTTCTCAGAAAGTTTCTTTCCAGTTTTTAACTGAAGGTATTTCCTTTTTCACCAGAGCCCTCGACG
>NW_027327978.1:0-90202 GCF_047675955.1 Chlorocebus sabaeus
CTCTTTGAAGACTATAGGTCCAAAGGAAATATCCGACGCTAAATGTGTGAAAGAAGCTTTCTGAGAAACTTCTTTGTGATCTGTGAATTGATCTCACAGAGCTACAGTTTCCCCTCAAGAAGCCTTTCGCTAAGACTGTTCTCGTGGAAATTGCAAAGTGATATTTGGAAAACAATAGAGGGCTATGGTTAAAAACGAAATATCCTAAGAAATAAACTGAAAAGAAGCTTTCTGAGGAACTGCTTTATGTTCTGTTAATTCATCTCAGAGATTTACAGCTTTCCGTTCAAGAAGCCTTTCGCAAAGACTGTTCTTTTGGAATTGGCATAGAGAGCTATGGTGCTCTCTAAGATAAAATATCCTAAGATATCCTAAGATAAAATATCCTAAGATAAAACTGAAATATCCTAAGATAAAAACTGAAAAGAAGCTTTCTGAGAACTGCTTTATGTTCTTTTAATTCATCTCGGAGATTTACAGCTTTCCGTTCAAGAAGCCTTTCGCAAAGTCTGTTCTTTTGGAATTGGCAAAGGGATATTTGGAAGGCCATAGAGAGCTATGGTGCATATGGAAATATCCTAAGATAAAAACCGAAAAGAAGCTTTCTGAGAAACTGCTTTGTGTTCTGTTAATTCATCTCAGAGAGTTACAGCTTTCTCCTCGAGAAGCCCTTCGCTAAGACTGTTCTTGTGAAATTTGCAAACTGATATATGGAAGCCCATAGAAGGCTATGGTAATAAAGGAAATAACTTCGGTTAAAAACTGGAAAGAAGCTTTCTGAGAAACTACTTTGTGTTCTGTTAATTCATCTCACATTGTTACATCTTTCCCTTCAAGAAGCCTTCCCCTAAGACTGTTCTTGTGGAATTTGCTAAGTGATATGTGGAAGCCCTTAGAGAGCTATGGTGAAAAAGAAAATATCGTAACATAAAAACCGAAAAGATGCTTTCTGAAAAACTGCACTGTGTTATCTTAATTCATCTCACAGAGTTATAGCTTTCCCCTCAAGAAGCCGTTCACTAACACTGTACTTGTGTAATTTGCAAAGTCATATTTCGAAGCCCATAGAGGGATATGGTGAAAAAGGAAATCTCTTCCGTTAAAAACTGGAAAGAAGCTTTCTGAGTAACTGCTTTGTTGTCTGTTAATTAATCTAACAGAGCTACAGCTGTCCCCTCAAGAAGCCTTTCCTTAAGACTGTTCTTGTGGAAGTTGCAAAGTGATATTTGGAAGCCCATAGAGGGCTACAGTGAAAAAGGAAATATCTTCCGTTAAAAACTGGAAACAAGCTTTCTGACAACCTGCTTTGTGTTCTGTTAATTCAACTCACAGAGTTACAGATTTCCCCTAAAAAGCCTGTCTCAAGAAGCCCTTCGCTAAGGCTGTTCTTGTGAAATTTGCAAAGTGATATTTGGAAGTCCATAGAGGGATACGGTGAAAAAGGATATATCTTCCGATATAAACTGGAAATAAGTTTTCTGAGAAACTGCTGTGGGTTCTATTAATTCATTTCACGGAGCTACAGCTTTCCCCTCAAGAAGCCTTTCCCTAAGACTGTTCTTGTGATATTTGCAAAGTGATATTCGGAAGCCCATAGAGAGCTATGCTGAACAAGGAAATATCTTCCATAAAAACTGGAAAGAAGATTTCTGAGAAACTGCTGTGGGTTCTGTTAATTCATCTCACAGAGTTACAGCTTTCCCTTCAAGAAGCATTTCGCTAAGACTGTTCTTGTGGAATTTGCAAAGTGATATTCGGAAGCCCATAAAGGGCTATGGTGGAAAAGGAAATATCTTCCGTTAAAAACTGGAAAGAAGCTTTCTTAGAAACTGCTTTGTGTTCCGTTAGTTCATCTCACAGATTTACAGATTTCCTCTCAAGAAGCTGTTCAGTAAGACTGTTCTTGTGATATTTGCAAAGTGATATTAGGAAGCCCATAGAGGGCTATGGTGGAAAAAGAAATATCTTCCGTTAAAAAGTGGAAAGAAGCTTTCTGAAAAACAGTTTTGTGTCTGTTAATTCATATTACAGATTTAAGCTTTCTCCTCCGAAAGCCTTTCGCTAAGACTGTTCTTGTGGAACTTGAAATGTGATATTTGGAAAACCATCGAGGGCTATGGTGAAAAAGGAAATATCTTCCGTTAAAAACTTGGAAGAAGATTTCTGAGAAACTGCTTGTTTTTTTTTTTTTTTTTTTTTTTTTTTTTTTGGTTAATTGATCCCAGAGAGTTACAGCTTTCCCCTCAAGAAGTCTTTCCCTAAGACTGTTATCCTGGAATTTGCAAAGTGATATTTGGAAGCCCATAGGGGGCTCTGGCGAAAAAGAAAATATCCTAAGCTAAAAACCGAAAGGAAGCTTTATGAGAAACTGTACTGTGTGCTCTTAATTCAACTCACAGATTTATAGCTTTCTCCTCAAGAAGCCGTTCACTAAGACTGTTCTTGTGGAATTTGCCAAGTGATATTTGGAAGCCCATAGAGGGATATGATGAAAAGAAAATATCTCCGTTAAAAACTGGAAAGAAACTTTCTGATTAACTGCTTTGTGGTCTGTTAGTTCTTCTAACAAAGCTACAGATTTCCCCTCAAGAAGCCTTTCGCTAAGACTGTTCTTGTGGAAGTTGTAAAGTGATATTTGGAATCCCATCGAGGGATATGGTGAAAAAGGAAATATCTTCCGTTAAAAACTGGAAAGAAGCTTTCTGAGAAACTGCTTTGTGTTCTGTTAATTCTTCTTACAAAGTTACAACTTTCGCCTCTAGAAGCCTTTTGCTAACACTGTTGGTGTGGAACTTGTGAAGTGATATTTGGAAGCCCATAGAGGGCTGTGGTGAAAAAGGAAATATCCTAAGGTAAAAACTGAAAAGAAGCATGCTGAGAAACTGCTCTGTGCTCTGTTAAATCAGCTCAGATAGTTACAGCTTTCCCTTCAAGAAGCCTCTCTCTAAGGCTGTTTTTGTGGAATTGGCAAAGAGATATTTGGAAGCCCGTAGAGGGCTATGGTGAAAAAGGCAATATCTTCCATTAAAAACTGGAAAGAAGCGTTCCGAGAAACTGCTTCGTGTTCTGTTAATTCATCTCACAGAGTTACAGCTTTCCCCTCAAGAAGCCTTTCACCAAGACTGTTCTTGTGGAATTTGCAAAGTGGTCTTTGGAAGTCCAAAGATCGCTATGGTGAAAAAGGATATAGCTTCAGTTAAAAAGTGAAAAGAAGCTTTCTGAGGAACTGCTTTGTGATATGTGATTTCCTGTCACTGAGATACAGCTGTATTTCGTAGAACTGTTGGCTAGCCTTATTTCTGTGGAATCTGAGAAATGTTACTTCGGATCTCTTTGAAGACTATAGGTCCAAAGGAAATATCCGACGCTAAATGTGTGAAAGAAGCTTTCTGAGAAACTTCTTTGTGATCTGTGAATTGATCTCACAGAGCTACAGTTTCCCCTCAAGAAGCCTTTCGCTAAGACTGTTCTCGTGGAAATTGCAAAGTGATATTTGGAAAACAATAGAGGGCTATGGTTAAAAACGAAATATCCTAAGAAATAAACTGAAAAGAAGCTTTCTGAGGAACTGCTTTATGTTCTGTTAATTCATCTCAGAGATTTACAGCTTTCCGTTCAAGAAGCCTTTCGCAAAGACTGTTCTTTTGGAATTGGCATAGAGAGCTATGGTGCTCTCTAAGATAAAATATCCTAAGATATCCTAAGATAAAATATCCTAAGATAAAACTGAAATATCCTAAGATAAAAACTGAAAAGAAGCTTTCTGAGAACTGCTTTATGTTCTTTTAATTCATCTCGGAGATTTACAGCTTTCCGTTCAAGAAGCCTTTCGCAAAGTCTGTTCTTTTGGAATTGGCAAAGGGATATTTGGAAGGCCATAGAGAGCTATGGTGCATATGGAAATATCCTAAGATAAAAACCGAAAAGAAGCTTTCTGAGAAACTGCTTTGTGTTCTGTTAATTCATCTCAGAGAGTTACAGCTTTCTCCTCGAGAAGCCCTTCGCTAAGACTGTTCTTGTGAAATTTGCAAACTGATATATGGAAGCCCATAGAAGGCTATGGTAATAAAGGAAATAACTTCGGTTAAAAACTGGAAAGAAGCTTTCTGAGAAACTACTTTGTGTTCTGTTAATTCATCTCACATTGTTACATCTTTCCCTTCAAGAAGCCTTCCCCTAAGACTGTTCTTGTGGAATTTGCTAAGTGATATGTGGAAGCCCTTAGAGAGCTATGGTGAAAAAGAAAATATCGTAACATAAAAACCGAAAAGATGCTTTCTGAAAAACTGCACTGTGTTATCTTAATTCATCTCACAGAGTTATAGCTTTCCCCTCAAGAAGCCGTTCACTAACACTGTACTTGTGTAATTTGCAAAGTCATATTTCGAAGCCCATAGAGGGATATGGTGAAAAAGGAAATCTCTTCCGTTAAAAACTGGAAAGAAGCTTTCTGAGTAACTGCTTTGTTGTCTGTTAATTAATCTAACAGAGCTACAGCTGTCCCCTCAAGAAGCCTTTCCTTAAGACTGTTCTTGTGGAAGTTGCAAAGTGATATTTGGAAGCCCATAGAGGGCTACAGTGAAAAAGGAAATATCTTCCGTTAAAAACTGGAAACAAGCTTTCTGACAACCTGCTTTGTGTTCTGTTAATTCAACTCACAGAGTTACAGATTTCCCCTAAAAAGCCTGTCTCAAGAAGCCCTTCGCTAAGGCTGTTCTTGTGAAATTTGCAAAGTGATATTTGGAAGTCCATAGAGGGATACGGTGAAAAAGGATATATCTTCCGATATAAACTGGAAATAAGTTTTCTGAGAAACTGCTGTGGGTTCTATTAATTCATTTCACGGAGCTACAGCTTTCCCCTCAAGAAGCCTTTCCCTAAGACTGTTCTTGTGATATTTGCAAAGTGATATTCGGAAGCCCATAGAGAGCTATGCTGAACAAGGAAATATCTTCCATAAAAACTGGAAAGAAGATTTCTGAGAAACTGCTGTGGGTTCTGTTAATTCATCTCACAGAGTTACAGCTTTCCCTTCAAGAAGCATTTCGCTAAGACTGTTCTTGTGGAATTTGCAAAGTGATATTCGGAAGCCCATAAAGGGCTATGGTGGAAAAGGAAATATCTTCCGTTAAAAACTGGAAAGAAGCTTTCTTAGAAACTGCTTTGTGTTCCGTTAGTTCATCTCACAGATTTACAGATTTCCTCTCGAGAAGCTGTTCAGTAAGACTGTTCTTGTGATATTTGCAAAGTGATATTAGGAAGCCCATAGAGGGCTATGGTGGAAAAAGAAATATCTTCCGTTAAAAAGTGGAAAGAAGCTTTCTGAAAAACAGTTTTGTGTCTGTTAATTCATATTACAGATTTAAGCTTTCTCCTCCGAAAGCCTTTCGCTAAGACTGTTCTTGTGGAACTTGAAATGTGATATTTGGAAAACCATAGAGGGCTATGGTGAAAAAGGAAATATCTTCCGTTAAAAACTTGGAAGAAGATTTCTGAGAAACTGCTTGTTTTTTTTTTTTTTTTTTTTTTTTTTTTTTTGGTTAATTGATCCCAGAGAGTTACAGCTTTCCCCTCAAGAAGTCTTTCCCTAAGACTGTTATCCTGGAATTTGCAAAGTGATATTTGGAAGCCCATAGGGGGCTCTGGCGAAAAAGAAAATATCCTAAGCTAAAAACCGAAAGGAAGCTTTATGAGAAACTGTACTGTGTGCTCTTAATTCAACTCACAGATTTATAGCTTTCTCCTCAAGAAGCCGTTCACTAAGACTGTTCTTGTGGAATTTGCCAAGTGATATTTGGAAGCCCATAGAGGGATATGATGAAAAGAAAATATCTCCGTTAAAAACTGGAAAGAAACTTTCTGATTAACTGCTTTGTGGTCTGTTAGTTCTTCTAACAAAGCTACAGATTTCCCCTCAAGAAGCCTTTCGCTAAGACTGTTCTTGTGGAAGTTGTAAAGTGATATTTGGAATCCCATCGAGGGATATGGTGAAAAAGGAAATATCTTCCGTTAAAAACTGGAAAGAAGCTTTCTGAGAAACTGCTTTGTGTTCTGTTAATTCTTCTTACAAAGTTACAACTTTCGCCTCTAGAAGCCTTTTGCTAACACTGTTGGTGTGGAACTTGTGAAGTGATATTTGGAAGCCCATAGAGGGCTGTGGTGAAAAAGGAAATATCCTAAGGTAAAAACTGAAAAGAAGCATGCTGAGAAACTGCTCTGTGCTCTGTTAAATCAGCTCAGATAGTTACAGCTTTCCCTTCAAGAAGCCTCTCTCTAAGGCTGTTTTTGTGGAATTGGCAAAGAGATATTTGGAAGCCCGTAGAGGGCTATGGTGAAAAAGGCAATATCTTCCATTAAAAACTGGAAAGAAGCGTTCCGAGAAACTGCTTCGTGTTCTGTTAATTCATCTCACAGAGTTACAGCTTTCCCCTCAAGAAGCCTTTCACCAAGACTGTTCTTGTGGAATTTGCAAAGTGGTCTTTGGAAGTCCAAAGATCGCTATGGTGAAAAAGGATATAGCTTCAGTTAAAAAGTGAAAAGAAGCTTTCTGAGGAACTGCTTTGTGATATGTGATTTCCTGTCACTGAGATACAGCTGTATTTCGTAGAACTGTTGGCTAGCCTTATTTCTGTGGAATCTGAGAAATGTTACTTCGGATCTCTTTGAAGACTATAGGTCCAAAGGAAATATCCGACGCTAAATGTGTGAAAGAAGCTTTCTGAGAAACTTCTTTGTGATCTGTGAATTGATCTCACAGAGCTACAGTTTCCCCTCAAGAAGCCTTTCGCTAAGACTGTTCTCGTGGAAATTGCAAAGTGATATTTGGAAAACAATAGAGGGCTATGGTTAAAAACGAAATATCCTAAGAAATAAACTGAAAAGAAGCTTTCTGAGGAACTGCTTTATGTTCTGTTAATTCATCTCAGAGATTTACAGCTTTCCGTTCAAGAAGCCTTTCGCAAAGACTGTTCTTTTGGAATTGGCATAGAGAGCTATGGTGCTCTCTAAGATAAAATATCCTAAGATATCCTAAGATAAAATATCCTAAGATAAAACTGAAATATCCTAAGATAAAAACTGAAAAGAAGCTTTCTGAGAACTGCTTTATGTTCTTTTAATTCATCTCGGAGATTTACAGCTTTCCGTTCAAGAAGCCTTTCGCAAAGTCTGTTCTTTTGGAATTGGCAAAGGGATATTTGGAAGGCCATAGAGAGCTATGGTGCATATGGAAATATCCTAAGATAAAAACCGAAAAGAAGCTTTCTGAGAAACTGCTTTGTGTTCTGTTAATTCATCTCAGAGAGTTACAGCTTTCTCCTCGAGAAGCCCTTCGCTAAGACTGTTCTTGTGAAATTTGCAAACTGATATATGGAAGCCCATAGAAGGCTATGGTAATAAAGGAAATAACTTCGGTTAAAAACTGGAAAGAAGCTTTCTGAGAAACTACTTTGTGTTCTGTTAATTCATCTCACATTGTTACATCTTTCCCTTCAAGAAGCCTTCCCCTAAGACTGTTCTTGTGGAATTTGCTAAGTGATATGTGGAAGCCCTTAGAGAGCTATGGTGAAAAAGAAAATATCGTAACATAAAAACCGAAAAGATGCTTTCTGAAAAACTGCACTGTGTTATCTTAATTCATCTCACAGAGTTATAGCTTTCCCCTCAAGAAGCCGTTCACTAACACTGTACTTGTGTAATTTGCAAAGTCATATTTCGAAGCCCATAGAGGGATATGGTGAAAAAGGAAATCTCTTCCGTTAAAAACTGGAAAGAAGCTTTCTGAGTAACTGCTTTGTTGTCTGTTAATTAATCTAACAGAGCTACAGCTGTCCCCTCAAGAAGCCTTTCCTTAAGACTGTTCTTGTGGAAGTTGCAAAGTGATATTTGGAAGCCCATAGAGGGCTACAGTGAAAAAGGAAATATCTTCCGTTAAAAACTGGAAACAAGCTTTCTGACAACCTGCTTTGTGTTCTGTTAATTCAACTCACAGAGTTACAGATTTCCCCTAAAAAGCCTGTCTCAAGAAGCCCTTCGCTAAGGCTGTTCTTGTGAAATTTGCAAAGTGATATTTGGAAGTCCATAGAGGGATACGGTGAAAAAGGATATATCTTCCGATATAAACTGGAAATAAGTTTTCTGAGAAACTGCTGTGGGTTCTATTAATTCATTTCACGGAGCTACAGCTTTCCCCTCAAGAAGCCTTTCCCTAAGACTGTTCTTGTGATATTTGCAAAGTGATATTCGGAAGCCCATAGAGAGCTATGCTGAACAAGGAAATATCTTCCATAAAAACTGGAAAGAAGATTTCTGAGAAACTGCTGTGGGTTCTGTTAATTCATCTCACAGAGTTACAGCTTTCCCTTCAAGAAGCATTTCGCTAAGACTGTTCTTGTGGAATTTGCAAAGTGATATTCGGAAGCCCATAAAGGGCTATGGTGGAAAAGGAAATATCTTCCGTTAAAAACTGGAAAGAAGCTTTCTTAGAAACTGCTTTGTGTTCCGTTAGTTCATCTCACAGATTTACAGATTTCCTCTCGAGAAGCTGTTCAGTAAGACTGTTCTTGTGATATTTGCAAAGTGATATTAGGAAGCCCATAGAGGGCTATGGTGGAAAAAGAAATATCTTCCGTTAAAAAGTGGAAAGAAGCTTTCTGAAAAACAGTTTTGTGTCTGTTAATTCATATTACAGATTTAAGCTTTCTCCTCCGAAAGCCTTTCGCTAAGACTGTTCTTGTGGAACTTGAAATGTGATATTTGGAAAACCATAGAGGGCTATGGTGAAAAAGGAAATATCTTCCGTTAAAAACTTGGAAGAAGATTTCTGAGAAACTGCTTGTTTTTTTTTTTTTTTTTTTTTTTTTTTTTTTTGGTTAATTGATCCCAGAGAGTTACAGCTTTCCCCTCAAGAAGTCTTTCCCTAAGACTGTTATCCTGGAATTTGCAAAGTGATATTTGGAAGCCCATAGGGGGCTCTGGCGAAAAAGAAAATATCCTAAGCTAAAAACCGAAAGGAAGCTTTATGAGAAACTGTACTGTGTGCTCTTAATTCAACTCACAGATTTATAGCTTTCTCCTCAAGAAGCCGTTCACTAAGACTGTTCTTGTGGAATTTGCCAAGTGATATTTGGAAGCCCATAGAGGGATATGATGAAAAGAAAATATCTCCGTTAAAAACTGGAAAGAAACTTTCTGATTAACTGCTTTGTGGTCTGTTAGTTCTTCTAACAAAGCTACAGATTTCCCCTCAAGAAGCCTTTCGCTAAGACTGTTCTTGTGGAAGTTGTAAAGTGATATTTGGAATCCCATCGAGGGATATGGTGAAAAAGGAAATATCTTCCGTTAAAAACTGGAAAGAAGCTTTCTGAGAAACTGCTTTGTGTTCTGTTAATTCTTCTTACAAAGTTACAACTTTCGCCTCTAGAAGCCTTTTGCTAACACTGTTGGTGTGGAACTTGTGAAGTGATATTTGGAAGCCCATAGAGGGCTGTGGTGAAAAAGGAAATATCCTAAGGTAAAAACTGAAAAGAAGCATGCTGAGAAACTGCTCTGTGCTCTGTTAAATCAGCTCAGATAGTTACAGCTTTCCCTTCAAGAAGCCTCTCTCTAAGGCTGTTTTTGTGGAATTGGCAAAGAGATATTTGGAAGCCCGTAGAGGGCTATGGTGAAAAAGGCAATATCTTCCATTAAAAACTGGAAAGAAGCGTTCCGAGAAACTGCTTCGTGTTCTGTTAATTCATCTCACAGAGTTACAGCTTTCCCCTCAAGAAGCCTTTCACCAAGACTGTTCTTGTGGAATTTGCAAAGTGGTCTTTGGAAGTCCAAAGATCGCTATGGTGAAAAAGGATATAGCTTCAGTTAAAAAGTGAAAAGAAGCTTTCTGAGGAACTGCTTTGTGATATGTGATTTCCTGTCACTGAGATACAGCTGTATTTCGTAGAACTGTTGGCTAGCCTTATTTCTGTGGAATCTGAGAAATGTTACTTCGGATCTCTTTGAAGACTATAGGTCCAAAGGAAATATCCGACGCTAAATGTGTGAAAGAAGCTTTCTGAGAAACTTCTTTGTGATCTGTGAATTGATCTCACAGAGCTACAGTTTCCCCTCAAGAAGCCTTTCGCTAAGACTGTTCTCGTGGAAATTGCAAAGTGATATTTGGAAAACAATAGAGGGCTATGGTTAAAAACGAAATATCCTAAGAAATAAACTGAAAAGAAGCTTTCTGAGGAACTGCTTTATGTTCTGTTAATTCATCTCAGAGATTTACAGCTTTCCGTTCAAGAAGCCTTTCGCAAAGACTGTTCTTTTGGAATTGGCATAGAGAGCTATGGTGCTCTCTAAGATAAAATATCCTAAGATATCCTAAGATAAAATATCCTAAGATAAAACTGAAATATCCTAAGATAAAAACTGAAAAGAAGCTTTCTGAGAACTGCTTTATGTTCTTTTAATTCATCTCGGAGATTTACAGCTTTCCGTTCAAGAAGCCTTTCGCAAAGTCTGTTCTTTTGGAATTGGCAAAGGGATATTTGGAAGGCCATAGAGAGCTATGGTGCATATGGAAATATCCTAAGATAAAAACCGAAAAGAAGCTTTCTGAGAAACTGCTTTGTGTTCTGTTAATTCATCTCAGAGAGTTACAGCTTTCTCCTCGAGAAGCCCTTCGCTAAGACTGTTCTTGTGAAATTTGCAAACTGATATATGGAAGCCCATAGAAGGCTATGGTAATAAAGGAAATAACTTCGGTTAAAAACTGGAAAGAAGCTTTCTGAGAAACTACTTTGTGTTCTGTTAATTCATCTCACATTGTTACATCTTTCCCTTCAAGAAGCCTTCCCCTAAGACTGTTCTTGTGGAATTTGCTAAGTGATATGTGGAAGCCCTTAGAGAGCTATGGTGAAAAAGAAAATATCGTAACATAAAAACCGAAAAGATGCTTTCTGAAAAACTGCACTGTGTTATCTTAATTCATCTCACAGAGTTATAGCTTTCCCCTCAATAAGCCGTTCACTAACACTGTACTTGTGTAATTTGCAAAGTCATATTTCGAAGCCCATAGAGGGATATGGTGAAAAAGGAAATCTCTTCCGTTAAAAACTGGAAAGAAGCTTTCTGAGTAACTGCTTTGTTGTCTGTTAATTAATCTAACAGAGCTACAGCTGTCCCCTCAAGAAGCCTTTCCTTAAGACTGTTCTTGTGGAAGTTGCAAAGTGATATTTGGAAGCCCATAGAGGGCTACAGTGAAAAAGGAAATATCTTCCGTTAAAAACTGGAAACAAGCTTTCTGACAACCTGCTTTGTGTTCTGTTAATTCAACTCACAGAGTTACAGATTTCCCCTAAAAAGCCTGTCTCAAGAAGCCCTTCGCTAAGGCTGTTCTTGTGAAATTTGCAAAGTGATATTTGGAAGTCCATAGAGGGATACGGTGAAAAAGGATATATCTTCCGATATAAACTGGAAATAAGTTTTCTGAGAAACTGCTGTGGGTTCTATTAATTCATTTCACGGAGCTACAGCTTTCCCCTCAAGAAGCCTTTCCCTAAGACTGTTCTTGTGATATTTGCAAAGTGATATTCGGAAGCCCATAGAGAGCTATGCTGAACAAGGAAATATCTTCCATAAAAACTGGAAAGAAGATTTCTGAGAAACTGCTGTGGGTTCTGTTAATTCATCTCACAGAGTTACAGCTTTCCCTTCAAGAAGCATTTCGCTAAGACTGTTCTTGTGGAATTTGCAAAGTGATATTCGGAAGCCCATAAAGGGCTATGGTGGAAAAGGAAATATCTTCCGTTAAAAACTGGAAAGAAGCTTTCTTAGAAACTGCTTTGTGTTCCGTTAGTTCATCTCACAGATTTACAGATTTCCTCTCGAGAAGCTGTTCAGTAAGACTGTTCTTGTGATATTTGCAAAGTGATATTAGGAAGCCCATAGAGGGCTATGGTGGAAAAAGAAATATCTTCCGTTAAAAAGTGGAAAGAAGCTTTCTGAAAAACAGTTTTGTGTCTGTTAATTCATATTACAGATTTAAGCTTTCTCCTCCGAAAGCCTTTCGCTAAGACTGTTCTTGTGGAACTTGAAATGTGATATTTGGAAAACCATAGAGGGCTATGGTGAAAAAGGAAATATCTTCCGTTAAAAACTTGGAAGAAGATTTCTGAGAAACTGCTTGTTTTTTTTTTTTTTTTTTTTTTTTTTTTTGGTTAATTGATCCCAGAGAGTTACAGCTTTCCCCTCAAGAAGTCTTTCCCTAAGACTGTTATCCTGGAATTTGCAAAGTGATATTTGGAAGCCCATAGGGGGCTCTGGCGAAAAAGAAAATATCCTAAGCTAAAAACCGAAAGGAAGCTTTATGAGAAACTGTACTGTGTGCTCTTAATTCAACTCACAGATTTATAGCTTTCTCCTCAAGAAGCCGTTCACTAAGACTGTTCTTGTGGAATTTGCCAAGTGATATTTGGAAGCCCATAGAGGGATATGATGAAAAGAAAATATCTCCGTTAAAAACTGGAAAGAAACTTTCTGATTAACTGCTTTGTGGTCTGTTAGTTCTTCTAACAAAGCTACAGATTTCCCCTCAAGAAGCCTTTCGCTAAGACTGTTCTTGTGGAAGTTGTAAAGTGATATTTGGAATCCCATCGAGGGATATGGTGAAAAAGGAAATATCTTCCGTTAAAAACTGGAAAGAAGCTTTCTGAGAAACTGCTTTGTGTTCTGTTAATTCTTCTTACAAAGTTACAACTTTCGCCTCTAGAAGCCTTTTGCTAACACTGTTGGTGTGGAACTTGTGAAGTGATATTTGGAAGCCCATAGAGGGCTGTGGTGAAAAAGGAAATATCCTAAGGTAAAAACTGAAAAGAAGCATGCTGAGAAACTGCTCTGTGCTCTGTTAAATCAGCTCAGATAGTTACAGCTTTCCCTTCAAGAAGCCTCTCTCTAAGGCTGTTTTTGTGGAATTGGCAAAGAGATATTTGGAAGCCCGTAGAGGGCTATGGTGAAAAAGGCAATATCTTCCATTAAAAACTGGAAAGAAGCGTTCCGAGAAACTGCTTCGTGTTCTGTTAATTCATCTCACAGAGTTACAGCTTTCCCCTCAAGAAGCCTTTCACCAAGACTGTTCTTGTGGAATTTGCAAAGTGGTCTTTGGAAGTCCAAAGATCGCTATGGTGAAAAAGGATATAGCTTCAGTTAAAAAGTGAAAAGAAGCTTTCTGAGGAACTGCTTTGTGATATGTGATTTCCTGTCACTGAGATACAGCTGTATTTCGTAGAACTGTTGGCTAGCCTTATTTCTGTGGAATCTGAGAAATGTTACTTCGGATCTCTTTGAAGACTATAGGTCCAAAGGAAATATCCGACGCTAAATGTGTGAAAGAAGCTTTCTGAGAAACTTCTTTGTGATCTGTGAATTGATCTCACAGAGCTACAGTTTCCCCTCAAGAAGCCTTTCGCTAAGACTGTTCTCGTGGAAATTGCAAAGTGATATTTGGAAAACAATAGAGGGCTATGGTTAAAAACGAAATATCCTAAGAAATAAACTGAAAAGAAGCTTTCTGAGGAACTGCTTTATGTTCTGTTAATTCATCTCAGAGATTTACAGCTTTCCGTTCAAGAAGCCTTTCGCAAAGACTGTTCTTTTGGAATTGGCATAGAGAGCTATGGTGCTCTCTAAGATAAAATATCCTAAGATATCCTAAGATAAAATATCCTAAGATAGAACTGAAATATCCTAAGATAAAAACTGAAAAGAAGCTTTCTGAGAACTGCTTTATGTTCTTTTAATTCATCTCGGAGATTTACAGCTTTCCGTTCAAGAAGCCTTTCGCAAAGTCTGTTCTTTTGGAATTGGCAAAGGGATATTTGGAAGGCCATAGAGAGCTATGGTGCATATGGAAATATCCTAAGATAAAAACCGAAAAGAAGCTTTCTGAGAAACTGCTTTGTGTTCTGTTAATTCATCTCAGAGAGTTACAGCTTTCTCCTCGAGAAGCCCTTCGCTAAGACTGTTCTTGTGAAATTTGCAAACTGATATATGGAAGCCCATAGAAGGCTATGGTAATAAAGGAAATAACTTCGGTTAAAAACTGGAAAGAAGCTTTCTGAGAAACTACTTTGTGTTCTGTTAATTCATCTCACATTGTTACATCTTTCCCTTCAAGAAGCCTTCCCCTAAGACTGTTCTTGTGGAATTTGCTAAGTGATATGTGGAAGCCCTTAGAGAGCTATGGTGAAAAAGAAAATATCGTAACATAAAAACCGAAAAGATGCTTTCTGAAAAACTGCACTGTGTTATCTTAATTCATCTCACAGAGTTATAGCTTTCCCCTCAAGAAGCCGTTCACTAACACTGTACTTGTGTAATTTGCAAAGTCATATTTCGAAGCCCATAGAGGGATATGGTGAAAAAGGAAATCTCTTCCGTTAAAAACTGGAAAGAAGCTTTCTGAGTAACTGCTTTGTTGTCTGTTAATTAATCTAACAGAGCTACAGCTGTCCCCTCAAGAAGCCTTTCCTTAAGACTGTTCTTGTGGAAGTTGCAAAGTGATATTTGGAAGCCCATAGAGGGCTACAGTGAAAAAGGAAATATCTTCCGTTAAAAACTGGAAACAAGCTTTCTGACAACCTGCTTTGTGTTCTGTTAATTCAACTCACAGAGTTACAGATTTCCCCTAAAAAGCCTGTCTCAAGAAGCCCTTCGCTAAGGCTGTTCTTGTGAAATTTGCAAAGTGATATTTGGAAGTCCATAGAGGGATACGGTGAAAAAGGATATATCTTCCGATATAAACTGGAAATAAGTTTTCTGAGAAACTGCTGTGGGTTCTATTAATTCATTTCACGGAGCTACAGCTTTCCCCTCAAGAAGCCTTTCCCTAAGACTGTTCTTGTGATATTTGCAAAGTGATATTCGGAAGCCCATAGAGAGCTATGCTGAACAAGGAAATATCTTCCATAAAAACTGGAAAGAAGATTTCTGAGAAACTGCTGTGGGTTCTGTTAATTCATCTCACAGAGTTACAGCTTTCCCTTCAAGAAGCATTTCGCTAAGACTGTTCTTGTGGAATTTGCAAAGTGATATTCGGAAGCCCATAAAGGGCTATGGTGGAAAAGGAAATATCTTCCGTTAAAAACTGGAAAGAAGCTTTCTTAGAAACTGCTTTGTGTTCCGTTAGTTCATCTCACAGATTTACAGATTTCCTCTCGAGAAGCTGTTCAGTAAGACTGTTCTTGTGATATTTGCAAAGTGATATTAGGAAGCCCATAGAGGGCTATGGTGGAAAAAGAAATATCTTCCGTTAAAAAGTGGAAAGAAGCTTTCTGAAAAACAGTTTTGTGTCTGTTAATTCATATTACAGATTTAAGCTTTCTCCTCCGAAAGCCTTTCGCTAAGACTGTTCTTGTGGAACTTGAAATGTGATATTTGGAAAACCATAGAGGGCTATGGTGAAAAAGGAAATATCTTCCGTTAAAAACTTGGAAGAAGATTTCTGAGAAACTGCTTGTTTTTTTTTTTTTTTTTTTTTTTTTTTTTTTTGGTTAATTGATCCCAGAGAGTTACAGCTTTCCCCTCAAGAAGTCTTTCCCTAAGACTGTTATCCTGGAATTTGCAAAGTGATATTTGGAAGCCCATAGGGGGCTCTGGCGAAAAAGAAAATATCCTAAGCTAAAAACCGAAAGGAAGCTTTATGAGAAACTGTACTGTGTGCTCTTAATTCAACTCACAGATTTATAGCTTTCTCCTCAAGAAGCCGTTCACTAAGACTGTTCTTGTGGAATTTGCCAAGTGATATTTGGAAGCCCATAGAGGGATATGATGAAAAGAAAATATCTCCGTTAAAAACTGGAAAGAAACTTTCTGATTAACTGCTTTGTGGTCTGTTAGTTCTTCTAACAAAGCTACAGATTTCCCCTCAAGAAGCCTTTCGCTAAGACTGTTCTTGTGGAAGTTGTAAAGTGATATTTGGAATCCCATCGAGGGATATGGTGAAAAAGGAAATATCTTCCGTTAAAAACTGGAAAGAAGCTTTCTGAGAAACTGCTTTGTGTTCTGTTAATTCTTCTTACAAAGTTACAACTTTCGCCTCTAGAAGCCTTTTGCTAACACTGTTGGTGTGGAACTTGTGAAGTGATATTTGGAAGCCCATAGAGGGCTGTGGTGAAAAAGGAAATATCCTAAGGTAAAAACTGAAAAGAAGCATGCTGAGAAACTGCTCTGTGCTCTGTTAAATCAGCTCAGATAGTTACAGCTTTCCCTTCAAGAAGCCTCTCTCTAAGGCTGTTTTTGTGGAATTGGCAAAGAGATATTTGGAAGCCCGTAGAGGGCTATGGTGAAAAAGGCAATATCTTCCATTAAAAACTGGAAAGAAGCGTTCCGAGAAACTGCTTCGTGTTCTGTTAATTCATCTCACAGAGTTACAGCTTTCCCCTCAAGAAGCCTTTCACCAAGACTGTTCTTGTGGAATTTGCAAAGTGGTCTTTGGAAGTCCAAAGATCGCTATGGTGAAAAAGGATATAGCTTCAGTTAAAAAGTGAAAAGAAGCTTTCTGAGGAACTGCTTTGTGATATGTGATTTCCTGTCACTGAGATACAGCTGTATTTCGTAGAACTGTTGGCTAGCCTTATTTCTGTGGAATCTGAGAAATGTTACTTCGGATCTCTTTGAAGACTATAGGTCCAAAGGAAATATCCGACGCTAAATGTGTGAAAGAAGCTTTCTGAGAAACTTCTTTGTGATCTGTGAATTGATCTCACAGAGCTACAGTTTCCCCTCAAGAAGCCTTTCGCTAAGACTGTTCTCGTGGAAATTGCAAAGTGATATTTGGAAAACAATAGAGGGCTATGGTTAAAAACGAAATATCCTAAGAAATAAACTGAAAAGAAGCTTTCTGAGGAACTGCTTTATGTTCTGTTAATTCATCTCAGAGATTTACAGCTTTCCGTTCAAGAAGCCTTTCGCAAAGACTGTTCTTTTGGAATTGGCATAGAGAGCTATGGTGCTCTCTAAGATAAAATATCCTAAGATATCCTAAGATAAAATATCCTAAGATAAAACTGAAATATCCTAAGATAAAAACTGAAAAGAAGCTTTCTGAGAACTGCTTTATGTTCTTTTAATTCATCTCGGAGATTTACAGCTTTCCGTTCAAGAAGCCTTTCGCAAAGTCTGTTCTTTTGGAATTGGCAAAGGGATATTTGGAAGGCCATAGAGAGCTATGGTGCATATGGAAATATCCTAAGATAAAAACCGAAAAGAAGCTTTCTGAGAAACTGCTTTGTGTTCTGTTAATTCATCTCAGAGAGTTACAGCTTTCTCCTCGAGAAGCCCTTCGCTAAGACTGTTCTTGTGAAATTTGCAAACTGATATATGGAAGCCCATAGAAGGCTATGGTAATAAAGGAAATAACTTCGGTTAAAAACTGGAAAGAAGCTTTCTGAGAAACTACTTTGTGTTCTGTTAATTCATCTCACATTGTTACATCTTTCCCTTCAAGAAGCCTTCCCCTAAGACTGTTCTTGTGGAATTTGCTAAGTGATATGTGGAAGCCCTTAGAGAGCTATGGTGAAAAAGAAAATATCGTAACATAAAAACCGAAAAGATGCTTTCTGAAAAACTGCACTGTGTTATCTTAATTCATCTCACAGAGTTATAGCTTTCCCCTCAAGAAGCCGTTCACTAACACTGTACTTGTGTAATTTGCAAAGTCATATTTCGAAGCCCATAGAGGGATATGGTGAAAAAGGAAATCTCTTCCGTTAAAAACTGGAAAGAAGCTTTCTGAGTAACTGCTTTGTTGTCTGTTAATTAATCTAACAGAGCTACAGCTGTCCCCTCAAGAAGCCTTTCCTTAAGACTGTTCTTGTGGAAGTTGCAAAGTGATATTTGGAAGCCCATAGAGGGCTACAGTGAAAAAGGAAATATCTTCCGTTAAAAACTGGAAACAAGCTTTCTGACAACCTGCTTTGTGTTCTGTTAATTCAACTCACAGAGTTACAGATTTCCCCTAAAAAGCCTGTCTCAAGAAGCCCTTCGCTAAGGCTGTTCTTGTGAAATTTGCAAAGTGATATTTGGAAGTCCATAGAGGGATACGGTGAAAAAGGATATATCTTCCGATATAAACTGGAAATAAGTTTTCTGAGAAACTGCTGTGGGTTCTATTAATTCATTTCACGGAGCTACAGCTTTCCCCTCAAGAAGCCTTTCCCTAAGACTGTTCTTGTGATATTTGCAAAGTGATATTCGGAAGCCCATAGAGAGCTATGCTGAACAAGGAAATATCTTCCATAAAAACTGGAAAGAAGATTTCTGAGAAACTGCTGTGGGTTCTGTTAATTCATCTCACAGAGTTACAGCTTTCCCTTCAAGAAGCATTTCGCTAAGACTGTTCTTGTGGAATTTGCAAAGTGATATTCGGAAGCCCATAAAGGGCTATGGTGGAAAAGGAAATATCTTCCGTTAAAAACTGGAAAGAAGCTTTCTTAGAAACTGCTTTGTGTTCCGTTAGTTCATCTCACAGATTTACAGATTTCCTCTCAAGAAGCTGTTCAGTAAGACTGTTCTTGTGATATTTGCAAAGTGATATTAGGAAGCCCATAGAGGGCTATGGTGGAAAAAGAAATATCTTCCGTTAAAAAGTGGAAAGAAGCTTTCTGAAAAACAGTTTTGTGTCTGTTAATTCATATTACAGATTTAAGCTTTCTCCTCCGAAAGCCTTTCGCTAAGACTGTTCTTGTGGAACTTGAAATGTGATATTTGGAAAACCATAGAGGGCTATGGTGAAAAAGGAAATATCTTCCGTTAAAAACTTGGAAGAAGATTTCTGAGAAACTGCTTGTTTTTTTTTTTTTTTTTTTTTTTTGGTTAATTGATCCCAGAGAGTTACAGCTTTCCCCTCAAGAAGTCTTTCCCTAAGACTGTTATCCTGGAATTTGCAAAGTGATATTTGGAAGCCCATAGGGGGCTCTGGCGAAAAAGAAAATATCCTAAGCTAAAAACCGAAAGGAAGCTTTATGAGAAACTGTACTGTGTGCTCTTAATTCAACTCACAGATTTATAGCTTTCTCCTCAAGAAGCCGTTCACTAAGACTGTTCTTGTGGAATTTGCCAAGTGATATTTGGAAGCCCATAGAGGGATATGATGAAAAGAAAATATCTCCGTTAAAAACTGGAAAGAAACTTTCTGATTAACTGCTTTGTGGTCTGTTAGTTCTTCTAACAAAGCTACAGATTTCCCCTCAAGAAGCCTTTCGCTAAGACTGTTCTTGTGGAAGTTGTAAAGTGATATTTGGAATCCCATCGAGGGATATGGTGAAAAAGGAAATATCTTCCGTTAAAAACTGGAAAGAAGCTTTCTGAGAAACTGCTTTGTGTTCTGTTAATTCTTCTTACAAAGTTACAACTTTCGCCTCTAGAAGCCTTTTGCTAACACTGTTGGTGTGGAACTTGTGAAGTGATATTTGGAAGCCCATAGAGGGCTGTGGTGAAAAAGGAAATATCCTAAGGTAAAAACTGAAAAGAAGCATGCTGAGAAACTGCTCTGTGCTCTGTTAAATCAGCTCAGATAGTTACAGCTTTCCCTTCAAGAAGCCTCTCTCTAAGGCTGTTTTTGTGGAATTGGCAAAGAGATATTTGGAAGCCCGTAGAGGGCTATGGTGAAAAAGGCAATATCTTCCATTAAAAACTGGAAAGAAGCGTTCCGAGAAACTGCTTCGTGTTCTGTTAATTCATCTCACAGAGTTACAGCTTTCCCCTCAAGAAGCCTTTCACCAAGACTGTTCTTGTGGAATTTGCAAAGTGGTCTTTGGAAGTCCAAAGATCGCTATGGTGAAAAAGGATATAGCTTCAGTTAAAAAGTGAAAAGAAGCTTTCTGAGGAACTGCTTTGTGATATGTGATTTCCTGTCACTGAGATACAGCTGTATTTCGTAGAACTGTTGGCTAGCCTTATTTCTGTGGAATCTGAGAAATGTTACTTCGGATCTCTTTGAAGACTATAGGTCCAAAGGAAATATCCGACGCTAAATGTGTGAAAGAAGCTTTCTGAGAAACTTCTTTGTGATCTGTGAATTGATCTCACAGAGCTACAGTTTCCCCTCAAGAAGCCTTTCGCTAAGACTGTTCTCGTGGAAATTGCAAAGTGATATTTGGAAAACAATAGAGGGCTATGGTTAAAAACGAAATATCCTAAGAAATAAACTGAAAAGAAGCTTTCTGAGGAACTGCTTTATGTTCTGTTAATTCATCTCAGAGATTTACAGCTTTCCGTTCAAGAAGCCTTTCACAAAGACTGTTCTTTTGGAATTGGCATAGAGAGCTATGGTGCTCTCTAAGATAAAATATCCTAAGATATCCTAAGATAAAATATCCTAAGATAAAACTGAAATATCCTAAGATAAAAACTGAAAAGAAGCTTTCTGAGAACTGCTTTATGTTCTTTTAATTCATCTCGGAGATTTACAGCTTTCCGTTCAAGAAGCCTTTCGCAAAGTCTGTTCTTTTGGAATTGGCAAAGGGATATTTGGAAGGCCATAGAGAGCTATGGTGCATATGGAAATATCCTAAGATAAAAACCGAAAAGAAGCTTTCTGAGAAACTGCTTTGTGTTCTGTTAATTCATCTCAGAGAGTTACAGCTTTCTCCTCGAGAAGCCCTTCGCTAAGACTGTTCTTGTGAAATTTGCAAACTGATATATGGAAGCCCATAGAAGGCTATGGTAATAAAGGAAATAACTTCGGTTAAAAACTGGAAAGAAGCTTTCTGAGAAACTACTTTGTGTTCTGTTAATTCATCTCACATTGTTACATCTTTCCCTTCAAGAAGCCTTCCCCTAAGACTGTTCTTGTGGAATTTGCTAAGTGATATGTGGAAGCCCTTAGAGAGCTATGGTGAAAAAGAAAATATCGTAACATAAAAACCGAAAAGATGCTTTCTGAAAAACTGCACTGTGTTATCTTAATTCATCTCACAGAGTTATAGCTTTCCCCTCAAGAAGCCGTTCACTAACACTGTACTTGTGTAATTTGCAAAGTCATATTTCGAAGCCCATAGAGGGATATGGTGAAAAAGGAAATCTCTTCCGTTAAAAACTGGAAAGAAGCTTTCTGAGTAACTGCTTTGTTGTCTGTTAATTAATCTAACAGAGCTACAGCTGTCCCCTCAAGAAGCCTTTCCTTAAGACTGTTCTTGTGGAAGTTGCAAAGTGATATTTGGAAGCCCATAGAGGGCTACAGTGAAAAAGGAAATATCTTCCGTTAAAAACTGGAAACAAGCTTTCTGACAACCTGCTTTGTGTTCTGTTAATTCAACTCACAGAGTTACAGATTTCCCCTAAAAAGCCTGTCTCAAGAAGCCCTTCGCTAAGGCTGTTCTTGTGAAATTTGCAAAGTGATATTTGGAAGTCCATAGAGGGATACGGTGAAAAAGGATATATCTTCCGATATAAACTGGAAATAAGTTTTCTGAGAAACTGCTGTGGGTTCTATTAATTCATTTCACGGAGCTACAGCTTTCCCCTCAAGAAGCCTTTCCCTAAGACTGTTCTTGTGATATTTGCAAAGTGATATTCGGAAGCCCATAGAGAGCTATGCTGAACAAGGAAATATCTTCCATAAAAACTGGAAAGAAGATTTCTGAGAAACTGCTGTGGGTTCTGTTAATTCATCTCACAGAGTTACAGCTTTCCCTTCAAGAAGCATTTCGCTAAGACTGTTCTTGTGGAATTTGCAAAGTGATATTCGGAAGCCCATAAAGGGCTATGGTGGAAAAGGAAATATCTTCCGTTAAAAACTGGAAAGAAGCTTTCTTAGAAACTGCTTTGTGTTCCGTTAGTTCATCTCACAGATTTACAGATTTCCTCTCAAGAAGCTGTTCAGTAAGACTGTTCTTGTGATATTTGCAAAGTGATATTAGGAAGCCCATAGAGGGCTATGGTGGAAAAAGAAATATCTTCCGTTAAAAAGTGGAAAGAAGCTTTCTGAAAAACAGTTTTGTGTCTGTTAATTCATATTACAGATTTAAGCTTTCTCCTCCGAAAGCCTTTCGCTAAGACTGTTCTTGTGGAACTTGAAATGTGATATTTGGAAAACCATAGAGGGCTATGGTGAAAAAGGAAATATCTTCCGTTAAAAACTTGGAAGAAGATTTCTGAGAAACTGCTTGTTTTTTTTTTTTTTTTTTTTTTTTTTGGTTAATTGATCCCAGAGAGTTACAGCTTTCCCCTCAAGAAGTCTTTCCCTAAGACTGTTATCCTGGAATTTGCAAAGTGATATTTGGAAGCCCATAGGGGGCTCTGGCGAAAAAGAAAATATCCTAAGCTAAAAACCGAAAGGAAGCTTTATGAGAAACTGTACTGTGTGCTCTTAATTCAACTCACAGATTTATAGCTTTCTCCTCAAGAAGCCGTTCACTAAGACTGTTCTTGTGGAATTTGCCAAGTGATATTTGGAAGCCCATAGAGGGATATGATGAAAAGAAAATATCTCCGTTAAAAACTGGAAAGAAACTTTCTGATTAACTGCTTTGTGGTCTGTTAGTTCTTCTAACAAAGCTACAGATTTCCCCTCAAGAAGCCTTTCGCTAAGACTGTTCTTGTGGAAGTTGTAAAGTGATATTTGGAATCCCATCGAGGGATATGGTGAAAAAGGAAATATCTTCCGTTAAAAACTGGAAAGAAGCTTTCTGAGAAACTGCTTTGTGTTCTGTTAATTCTTCTTACAAAGTTACAACTTTCGCCTCTAGAAGCCTTTTGCTAACACTGTTGGTGTGGAACTTGTGAAGTGATATTTGGAAGCCCATAGAGGGCTGTGGTGAAAAAGGAAATATCCTAAGGTAAAAACTGAAAAGAAGCATGCTGAGAAACTGCTCTGTGCTCTGTTAAATCAGCTCAGATAGTTACAGCTTTCCCTTCAAGAAGCCTCTCTCTAAGGCTGTTTTTGTGGAATTGGCAAAGAGATATTTGGAAGCCCGTAGAGGGCTATGGTGAAAAAGGCAATATCTTCCATTAAAAACTGGAAAGAAGCGTTCCGAGAAACTGCTTCGTGTTCTGTTAATTCATCTCACAGAGTTACAGCTTTCCCCTCAAGAAGCCTTTCACCAAGACTGTTCTTGTGGAATTTGCAAAGTGGTCTTTGGAAGTCCAAAGATCGCTATGGTGAAAAAGGATATAGCTTCAGTTAAAAAGTGAAAAGAAGCTTTCTGAGGAACTGCTTTGTGATATGTGATTTCCTGTCACTGAGATACAGCTGTATTTCGTAGAACTGTTGGCTAGCCTTATTTCTGTGGAATCTGAGAAATGTTACTTCGGATCTCTTTGAAGACTATAGGTCCAAAGGAAATATCCGACGCTAAATGTGTGAAAGAAGCTTTCTGAGAAACTTCTTTGTGATCTGTGAATTGATCTCACAGAGCTACAGTTTCCCCTCAAGAAGCCTTTCGCTAAGACTGTTCTCGTGGAAATTGCAAAGTGATATTTGGAAAACAATAGAGGGCTATGGTTAAAAACGAAATATCCTAAGAAATAAACTGAAAAGAAGCTTTCTGAGGAACTGCTTTATGTTCTGTTAATTCATCTCAGAGATTTACAGCTTTCCGTTCAAGAAGCCTTTCGCAAAGACTGTTCTTTTGGAATTGGCATAGAGAGCTATGGTGCTCTCTAAGATAAAATATCCTAAGATATCCTAAGATAAAATATCCTAAGATAAAACTGAAATATCCTAAGATAAAAACTGAAAAGAAGCTTTCTGAGAACTGCTTTATGTTCTTTTAATTCATCTCGGAGATTTACAGCTTTCCGTTCAAGAAGCCTTTCGCAAAGTCTGTTCTTTTGGAATTGGCAAAGGGATATTTGGAAGGCCATAGAGAGCTATGGTGCATATGGAAATATCCTAAGATAAAAACCGAAAAGAAGCTTTCTGAGAAACTGCTTTGTGTTCTGTTAATTCATCTCAGAGAGTTACAGCTTTCTCCTCGAGAAGCCCTTCGCTAAGACTGTTCTTGTGAAATTTGCAAACTGATATATGGAAGCCCATAGAAGGCTATGGTAATAAAGGAAATAACTTCGGTTAAAAACTGGAAAGAAGCTTTCTGAGAAACTACTTTGTGTTCTGTTAATTCATCTCACATTGTTACATCTTTCCCTTCAAGAAGCCTTCCCCTAAGACTGTTCTTGTGGAATTTGCTAAGTGATATGTGGAAGCCCTTAGAGAGCTATGGTGAAAAAGAAAATATCGTAACATAAAAACCGAAAAGATGCTTTCTGAAAAACTGCACTGTGTTATCTTAATTCATCTCACAGAGTTATAGCTTTCCCCTCAAGAAGCCGTTCACTAACACTGTACTTGTGTAATTTGCAAAGTCATATTTCGAAGCCCATAGAGGGATATGGTGAAAAAGGAAATCTCTTCCGTTAAAAACTGGAAAGAAGCTTTCTGAGTAACTGCTTTGTTGTCTGTTAATTAATCTAACAGAGCTACAGCTGTCCCCTCAAGAAGCCTTTCCTTAAGACTGTTCTTGTGGAAGTTGCAAAGTGATATTTGGAAGCCCATAGAGGGCTACAGTGAAAAAGGAAATATCTTCCGTTAAAAACTGGAAACAAGCTTTCTGACAACCTGCTTTGTGTTCTGTTAATTCAACTCACAGAGTTACAGATTTCCCCTAAAAAGCCTGTCTCAAGAAGCCCTTCGCTAAGGCTGTTCTTGTGAAATTTGCAAAGTGATATTTGGAAGTCCATAGAGGGATATGGTGAAAAAGGATATATCTTCCGATATAAACTGGAAATAAGTTTTCTGAGAAACTGCTGTGGGTTCTATTAATTCATTTCACGGAGCTACAGCTTTCCCCTCAAGAAGCCTTTCCCTAAGACTGTTCTTGTGATATTTGCAAAGTGATATTCGGAAGCCCATAGAGAGCTATGCTGAACAAGGAAATATCTTCCATAAAAACTGGAAAGAAGATTTCTGAGAAACTGCTGTGGGTTCTGTTAATTCATCTCACAGAGTTACAGCTTTCCCTTCAAGAAGCATTTCGCTAAGACTGTTCTTGTGGAATTTGCAAAGTGATATTCGGAAGCCCATAAAGGGCTATGGTGGAAAAGGAAATATCTTCCGTTAAAAACTGGAAAGAAGCTTTCTTAGAAACTGCTTTGTGTTCCGTTAGTTCATCTCACAGATTTACAGATTTCCTCTCAAGAAGCTGTTCAGTAAGACTGTTCTTGTGATATTTGCAAAGTGATATTAGGAAGCCCATAGAGGGCTATGGTGGAAAAAGAAATATCTTCCGTTAAAAAGTGGAAAGAAGCTTTCTGAAAAACAGTTTTGTGTCTGTTAATTCATATTACAGATTTAAGCTTTCTCCTCCGAAAGCCTTTCGCTAAGACTGTTCTTGTGGAACTTGAAATGTGATATTTGGAAAACCATCGAGGGCTATGGTGAAAAAGGAAATATCTTCCGTTAAAAACTTGGAAGAAGATTTCTGAGAAACTGCTTGTTTTTTTTTTTTTTTTTTTTTTTTTTTTTTTTGGTTAATTGATCCCAGAGAGTTACAGCTTTCCCCTCAAGAAGTCTTTCCCTAAGACTGTTATCCTGGAATTTGCAAAGTGATATTTGGAAGCCCATAGGGGGCTCTGGCGAAAAAGAAAATATCCTAAGCTAAAAACCGAAAGGAAGCTTTATGAGAAACTGTACTGTGTGCTCTTAATTCAACTCACAGATTTATAGCTTTCTCCTCAAGAAGCCGTTCACTAAGACTGTTCTTGTGGAATTTGCCAAGTGATATTTGGAAGCCCATAGAGGGATATGATGAAAAGAAAATATCTCCGTTAAAAACTGGAAAGAAACTTTCTGATTAACTGCTTTGTGGTCTGTTAGTTCTTCTAACAAAGCTACAGATTTCCCCTCAAGAAGCCTTTCGCTAAGACTGTTCTTGTGGAAGTTGTAAAGTGATATTTGGAATCCCATCGAGGGATATGGTGAAAAAGGAAATATCTTCCGTTAAAAACTGGAAAGAAGCTTTCTGAGAAACTGCTTTGTGTTCTGTTAATTCTTCTTACAAAGTTACAACTTTCGCCTCTAGAAGCCTTTTGCTAACACTGTTGGTGTGGAACTTGTGAAGTGATATTTGGAAGCCCATAGAGGGCTGTGGTGAAAAAGGAAATATCCTAAGGTAAAAACTGAAAAGAAGCATGCTGAGAAACTGCTCTGTGCTCTGTTAAATCAGCTCAGATAGTTACAGCTTTCCCTTCAAGAAGCCTCTCTCTAAGGCTGTTTTTGTGGAATTGGCAAAGAGATATTTGGAAGCCCGTAGAGGGCTATGGTGAAAAAGGCAATATCTTCCATTAAAAACTGGAAAGAAGCGTTCCGAGAAACTGCTTCGTGTTCTGTTAATTCATCTCACAGAGTTACAGCTTTCCCCTCAAGAAGCCTTTCACCAAGACTGTTCTTGTGGAATTTGCAAAGTGGTCTTTGGAAGTCCAAAGATCGCTATGGTGAAAAAGGATATAGCTTCAGTTAAAAAGTGAAAAGAAGCTTTCTGAGGAACTGCTTTGTGATATGTGATTTCCTGTCACTGAGATACAGCTGTATTTCGTAGAACTGTTGGCTAGCCTTATTTCTGTGGAATCTGAGAAATGTTACTTCGGATCTCTTTGAAGACTATAGGTCCAAAGGAAATATCCGACGCTAAATGTGTGAAAGAAGCTTTCTGAGAAACTTCTTTGTGATCTGTGAATTGACCTCACAGAGCTACAGTTTCCCCTCAAGAAGCCTTTCGCTAAGACTGTTCTCGTGGAAATTGCAAAGTGATATTTGGAAAACAATAGAGGGCTATGGTTAAAAACGAAATATCCTAAGAAATAAACTGAAAAGAAGCTTTCTGAGGAACTGCTTTATGTTCTGTTAATTCATCTCAGAGATTTACAGCTTTCCGTTCAAGAAGCCTTTCGCAAAGACTGTTCTTTTGGAATTGGCATAGAGAGCTATGGTGCTCTCTAAGATAAAATATCCTAAGATATCCTAAGATAAAATATCCTAAGATAAAACTGAAATATCCTAAGATAAAAACTGAAAAGAAGCTTTCTGAGAACTGCTTTATGTTCTTTTAATTCATCTCGGAGATTTACAGCTTTCCGTTCAAGAAGCCTTTCGCAAAGTCTGTTCTTTTGGAATTGGCAAAGGGATATTTGGAAGGCCATAGAGAGCTATGGTGCATATGGAAATATCCTAAGATAAAAACCGAAAAGAAGCTTTCTGAGAAACTGCTTTGTGTTCTGTTAATTCATCTCAGAGAGTTACAGCTTTCTCCTCGAGAAGCCCTTCGCTAAGACTGTTCTTGTGAAATTTGCAAACTGATATATGGAAGCCCATAGAAGGCTATGGTAATAAAGGAAATAACTTCGGTTAAAAACTGGAAAGAAGCTTTCTGAGAAACTACTTTGTGTTCTGTTAATTCATCTCACATTGTTACATCTTTCCCTTCAAGAAGCCTTCCCCTAAGACTGTTCTTGTGGAATTTGCTAAGTGATATGTGGAAGCCCTTAGAGAGCTATGGTGAAAAAGAAAATATCGTAACATAAAAACCGAAAAGATGCTTTCTGAAAAACTGCACTGTGTTATCTTAATTCATCTCACAGAGTTATAGCTTTCCCCTCAAGAAGCCGTTCACTAACACTGTACTTGTGTAATTTGCAAAGTCATATTTCGAAGCCCATAGAGGGATATGGTGAAAAAGGAAATCTCTTCCGTTAAAAACTGGAAAGAAGCTTTCTGAGTAACTGCTTTGTTGTCTGTTAATTAATCTAACAGAGCTACAGCTGTCCCCTCAAGAAGCCTTTCCTTAAGACTGTTCTTGTGGAAGTTGCAAAGTGATATTTGGAAGCCCATAGAGGGCTACAGTGAAAAAGGAAATATCTTCCGTTAAAAACTGGAAACAAGCTTTCTGACAACCTGCTTTGTGTTCTGTTAATTCAACTCACAGAGTTACAGATTTCCCCTAAAAAGCCTGTCTCAAGAAGCCCTTCGCTAAGGCTGTTCTTGTGAAATTTGCAAAGTGATATTTGGAAGTCCATAGAGGGATACGGTGAAAAAGGATATATCTTCCGATATAAACTGGAAATAAGTTTTCTGAGAAACTGCTGTGGGTTCTATTAATTCATTTCACGGAGCTACAGCTTTCCCCTCAAGAAGCCTTTCCCTAAGACTGTTCTTGTGATATTTGCAAAGTGATATTCGGAAGCCCATAGAGAGCTATGCTGAACAAGGAAATATCTTCCATAAAAACTGGAAAGAAGATTTCTGAGAAACTGCTGTGGGTTCTGTTAATTCATCTCACAGAGTTACAGCTTTCCCTTCAAGAAGCATTTCGCTAAGACTGTTCTTGTGGAATTTGCAAAGTGATATTCGGAAGCCCATAAAGGGCTATGGTGGAAAAGGAAATATCTTCCGTTAAAAACTGGAAAGAAGCTTTCTTAGAAACTGCTTTGTGTTCCGTTAGTTCATCTCACAGATTTACAGATTTCCTCTCGAGAAGCTGTTCAGTAAGACTGTTCTTGTGATATTTGCAAAGTGATATTAGGAAGCCCATAGAGGGCTATGGTGGAAAAAGAAATATCTTCCGTTAAAAAGTGGAAAGAAGCTTTCTGAAAAACAGTTTTGTGTCTGTTAATTCATATTACAGATTTAAGCTTTCTCCTCCGAAAGCCTTTCGCTAAGACTGTTCTTGTGGAACTTGAAATGTGATATTTGGAAAACCATAGAGGGCTATGGTGAAAAAGGAAATATCTTCCGTTAAAAACTTGGAAGAAGATTTCTGAGAAACTGCTTGTTTTTTTTTTTTTTTTTTTTTTTTTTTTTTTTGGTTAATTGATCCCAGAGAGTTACAGCTTTCCCCTCAAGAAGTCTTTACCTAAGACTGTTATCCTGGAATTTGCAAAGTGATATTTGGAAGCCCATAGGGGGCTCTGGCGAAAAAGAAAATATCCTAAGCTAAAAACCGAAAGGAAGCTTTATGAGAAACTGTACTGTGTGCTCTTAATTCAACTCACAGATTTATAGCTTTCTCCTCAAGAAGCCGTTCACTAAGACTGTTCTTGTGGAATTTGCCAAGTGATATTTGGAAGCCCATAGAGGGATATGATGAAAAGAAAATATCTCCGTTAAAAACTGGAAAGAAACTTTCTGATTAACTGCTTTGTGGTCTGTTAGTTCTTCTAACAAAGCTACAGATTTCCCCTCAAGAAGCCTTTCGCTAAGACTGTTCTTGTGGAAGTTGTAAAGTGATATTTGGAATCCCATCGAGGGATATGGTGAAAAAGGAAATATCTTCCGTTAAAAACTGGAAAGAAGCTTTCTGAGAAACTGCTTTGTGTTCTGTTAATTCTTCTTACAAAGTTACAACTTTCGCCTCTAGAAGCCTTTTGCTAACACTGTTGGTGTGGAACTTGTGAAGTGATATTTGGAAGCCCATAGAGGGCTGTGGTGAAAAAGGAAATATCCTAAGGTAAAAACTGAAAAGAAGCATGCTGAGAAACTGCTCTGTGCTCTGTTAAATCAGCTCAGATAGTTACAGCTTTCCCTTCAAGAAGCCTCTCTCTAAGGCTGTTTTTGTGGAATTGGCAAAGAGATATTTGGAAGCCCGTAGAGGGCTATGGTGAAAAAGGCAATATCTTCCATTAAAAACTGGAAAGAAGCGTTCCGAGAAACTGCTTCGTGTTCTGTTAATTCATCTCACAGAGTTACAGCTTTCCCCTCAAGAAGCCTTTCACCAAGACTGTTCTTGTGGAATTTGCAAAGTGGTCTTTGGAAGTCCAAAGATCGCTATGGTGAAAAAGGATATAGCTTCAGTTAAAAAGTGAAAAGAAGCTTTCTGAGGAACTGCTTTGTGATATGTGATTTCCTGTCACTGAGATACAGCTGTATTTCGTAGAACTGTTGGCTAGCCTTATTTCTGTGGAATCTGAGAAATGTTACTTCGGATCTCTTTGAAGACTATAGGTCCAAAGGAAATATCCGACGCTAAATGTGTGAAAGAAGCTTTCTGAGAAACTTCTTTGTGATCTGTGAATTGACCTCACAGAGCTACAGTTTCCCCTCAAGAAGCCTTTCGCTAAGACTGTTCTCGTGGAAATTGCAAAGTGATATTTGGAAAACAATAGAGGGCTATGGTTAAAAACGAAATATCCTAAGAAATAAACTGAAAAGAAGCTTTCTGAGGAACTGCTTTATGTTCTGTTAATTCATCTCAGAGATTTACAGCTTTCCGTTCAAGAAGCCTTTCGCAAAGACTGTTCTTTTGGAATTGGCATAGAGAGCTATGGTGCTCTCTAAGATAAAATATCCTAAGATATCCTAAGATAAAATATCCTAAGATAAAACTGAAATATCCTAAGATAAAAACTGAAAAGAAGCTTTCTGAGAACTGCTTTATGTTCTTTTAATTCATCTCGGAGATTTACAGCTTTCCGTTCAAGAAGCCTTTCGCAAAGTCTGTTCTTTTGGAATTGGCAAAGGGATATTTGGAAGGCCATAGAGAGCTATGGTGCATATGGAAATATCCTAAGATAAAAACCGAAAAGAAGCTTTCTGAGAAACTGCTTTGTGTTCTGTTAATTCATCTCAGAGAGTTACAGCTTTCTCCTCGAGAAGCCCTTCGCTAAGACTGTTCTTGTGAAATTTGCAAACTGATATATGGAAGCCCATAGAAGGCTATGGTAATAAAGGAAATAACTTCGGTTAAAAACTGGAAAGAAGCTTTCTGAGAAACTACTTTGTGTTCTGTTAATTCATCTCACATTGTTACATCTTTCCCTTCAAGAAGCCTTCCCCTAAGACTGTTCTTGTGGAATTTGCTAAGTGATATGTGGAAGCCCTTAGAGAGCTATGGTGAAAAAGAAAATATCGTAACATAAAAACCGAAAAGATGCTTTCTGAAAAACTGCACTGTGTTATCTTAATTCATCTCACAGAGTTATAGCTTTCCCCTCAATAAGCCGTTCACTAACACTGTACTTGTGTAATTTGCAAAGTCATATTTCGAAGCCCATAGAGGGATATGGTGAAAAAGGAAATCTCTTCCGTTAAAAACTGGAAAGAAGCTTTCTGAGTAACTGCTTTGTTGTCTGTTAATTAATCTAACAGAGCTACAGCTGTCCCCTCAAGAAGCCTTTCCTTAAGACTGTTCTTGTGGAAGTTGCAAAGTGATATTTGGAAGCCCATAGAGGGCTACAGTGAAAAAGGAAATATCTTCCGTTAAAAACTGGAAACAAGCTTTCTGACAACCTGCTTTGTGTTCTGTTAATTCAACTCACAGAGTTACAGATTTCCCCTAAAAAGCCTGTCTCAAGAAGCCCTTCGCTAAGGCTGTTCTTGTGAAATTTGCAAAGTGATATTTGGAAGTCCATAGAGGGATACGGTGAAAAAGGATATATCTTCCGATATAAACTGGAAATAAGTTTTCTGAGAAACTGCTGTGGGTTCTATTAATTCATTTCACGGAGCTACAGCTTTCCCCTCAAGAAGCCTTTCCCTAAGACTGTTCTTGTGATATTTGCAAAGTGATATTCGGAAGCCCATAGAGAGCTATGCTGAACAAGGAAATATCTTCCATAAAAACTGGAAAGAAGATTTCTGAGAAACTGCTGTGGGTTCTGTTAATTCATCTCACAGAGTTACAGCTTTCCCTTCAAGAAGCATTTCGCTAAGACTGTTCTTGTGGAATTTGCAAAGTGATATTCGGAAGCCCATAAAGGGCTATGGTGGAAAAGGAAATATCTTCCGTTAAAAACTGGAAAGAAGCTTTCTTAGAAACTGCTTTGTGTTCCGTTAGTTCATCTCACAGATTTACAGATTTCCTCTCAAGAAGCTGTTCAGTAAGACTGTTCTTGTGATATTTGCAAAGTGATATTAGGAAGCCCATAGAGGGCTATGGTGGAAAAAGAAATATCTTCCGTTAAAAAGTGGAAAGAAGCTTTCTGAAAAACAGTTTTGTGTCTGTTAATTCATATTACAGATTTAAGCTTTCTCCTCCGAAAGCCTTTCGCTAAGACTGTTCTTGTGGAACTTGAAATGTGATATTTGGAAAACCATAGAGGGCTATGGTGAAAAAGGAAATATCTTCCGTTAAAAACTTGGAAGAAGATTTCTGAGAAACTGCTTGTTTTTTTTTTTTTTTTTTTTTTTTTTTTTTGGTTAATTGATCCCAGAGAGTTACAGCTTTCCCCTCAAGAAGTCTTTCCCTAAGACTGTTATCCTGGAATTTGCAAAGTGATATTTGGAAGCCCATAGGGGGCTCTGGCGAAAAAGAAAATATCCTAAGCTAAAAACCGAAAGGAAGCTTTATGAGAAACTGTACTGTGTGCTCTTAATTCAACTCACAGATTTATAGCTTTCTCCTCAAGAAGCCGTTCACTAAGACTGTTCTTGTGGAATTTGCCAAGTGATATTTGGAAGCCCATAGAGGGATATGATGAAAAGAAAATATCTCCGTTAAAAACTGGAAAGAAACTTTCTGATTAACTGCTTTGTGGTCTGTTAGTTCTTCTAACAAAGCTACAGATTTCCCCTCAAGAAGCCTTTCGCTAAGACTGTTCTTGTGGAAGTTGTAAAGTGATATTTGGAATCCCATCGAGGGATATGGTGAAAAAGGAAATATCTTCCGTTAAAAACTGGAAAGAAGCTTTCTGAGAAACTGCTTTGTGTTCTGTTAATTCTTCTTACAAAGTTACAACTTTCGCCTCTAGAAGCCTTTTGCTAACACTGTTGGTGTGGAACTTGTGAAGTGATATTTGGAAGCCCATAGAGGGCTGTGGTGAAAAAGGAAATATCCTAAGGTAAAAACTGAAAAGAAGCATGCTGAGAAACTGCTCTGTGCTCTGTTAAATCAGCTCAGATAGTTACAGCTTTCCCTTCAAGAAGCCTCTCTCTAAGGCTGTTTTTGTGGAATTGGCAAAGAGATATTTGGAAGCCCGTAGAGGGCTATGGTGAAAAAGGCAATATCTTCCATTAAAAACTGGAAAGAAGCGTTCCGAGAAACTGCTTCGTGTTCTGTTAATTCATCTCACAGAGTTACAGCTTTCCCCTCAAGAAGCCTTTCACCAAGACTGTTCTTGTGGAATTTGCAAAGTGGTCTTTGGAAGTCCAAAGATCGCTATGGTGAAAAAGGATATAGCTTCAGTTAAAAAGTGAAAAGAAGCTTTCTGAGGAACTGCTTTGTGATATGTGATTTCCTGTCACTGAGATACAGCTGTATTTCGTAGAACTGTTGGCTAGCCTTATTTCTGTGGAATCTGAGAAATGTTACTTCGGATCTCTTTGAAGACTATAGGTCCAAAGGAAATATCCGACGCTAAATGTGTGAAAGAAGCTTTCTGAGAAACTTCTTTGTGATCTGTGAATTGACCTCACAGAGCTACAGTTTCCCCTCAAGAAGCCTTTCGCTAAGACTGTTCTCGTGGAAATTGCAAAGTGATATTTGGAAAACAATAGAGGGCTATGGTTAAAAACGAAATATCCTAAGAAATAAACTGAAAAGAAGCTTTCTGAGGAACTGCTTTATGTTCTGTTAATTCATCTCAGAGATTTACAGCTTTCCGTTCAAGAAGCCTTTCGCAAAGACTGTTCTTTTGGAATTGGCATAGAGAGCTATGGTGCTCTCTAAGATAAAATATCCTAAGATATCCTAAGATAAAATATCCTAAGATAAAACTGAAATATCCTAAGATAAAAACTGAAAAGAAGCTTTCTGAGAACTGCTTTATGTTCTTTTAATTCATCTCGGAGATTTACAGCTTTCCGTTCAAGAAGCCTTTCGCAAAGTCTGTTCTTTTGGAATTGGCAAAGGGATATTTGGAAGGCCATAGAGAGCTATGGTGCATATGGAAATATCCTAAGATAAAAACCGAAAAGAAGCTTTCTGAGAAACTGCTTTGTGTTCTGTTAATTCATCTCAGAGAGTTACAGCTTTCTCCTCGAGAAGCCCTTCGCTAAGACTGTTCTTGTGAAATTTGCAAACTGATATATGGAAGCCCATAGAAGGCTATGGTAATAAAGGAAATAACTTCGGTTAAAAACTGGAAAGAAGCTTTCTGAGAAACTACTTTGTGTTCTGTTAATTCATCTCACATTGTTACATCTTTCCCTTCAAGAAGCCTTCCCCTAAGACTGTTCTTGTGGAATTTGCTAAGTGATATGTGGAAGCCCTTAGAGAGCTATGGTGAAAAAGAAAATATCGTAACATAAAAACCGAAAAGATGCTTTCTGAAAAACTGCACTGTGTTATCTTAATTCATCTCACAGAGTTATAGCTTTCCCCTCAAGAAGCCGTTCACTAACACTGTACTTGTGTAATTTGCAAAGTCATATTTCGAAGCCCATAGAGGGATATGGTGAAAAAGGAAATCTCTTCCGTTAAAAACTGGAAAGAAGCTTTCTGAGTAACTGCTTTGTTGTCTGTTAATTAATCTAACAGAGCTACAGCTGTCCCCTCAAGAAGCCTTTCCTTAAGACTGTTCTTGTGGAAGTTGCAAAGTGATATTTGGAAGCCCATAGAGGGCTACAGTGAAAAAGGAAATATCTTCCGTTAAAAACTGGAAACAAGCTTTCTGACAACCTGCTTTGTGTTCTGTTAATTCAACTCACAGAGTTACAGATTTCCCCTAAAAAGCCTGTCTCAAGAAGCCCTTCGCTAAGGCTGTTCTTGTGAAATTTGCAAAGTGATATTTGGAAGTCCATAGAGGGATACGGTGAAAAAGGATATATCTTCCGATATAAACTGGAAATAAGTTTTCTGAGAAACTGCTGTGGGTTCTATTAATTCATTTCACGGAGCTACAGCTTTCCCCTCAAGAAGCCTTTCCCTAAGACTGTTCTTGTGATATTTGCAAAGTGATATTCGGAAGCCCATAGAGAGCTATGCTGAACAAGGAAATATCTTCCATAAAAACTGGAAAGAAGATTTCTGAGAAACTGCTGTGGGTTCTGTTAATTCATCTCACAGAGTTACAGCTTTCCCTTCAAGAAGCATTTCGCTAAGACTGTTCTTGTGGAATTTGCAAAGTGATATTCGGAAGCCCATAAAGGGCTATGGTGGAAAAGGAAATATCTTCCGTTAAAAACTGGAAAGAAGCTTTCTTAGAAACTGCTTTGTGTTCCGTTAGTTCATCTCACAGATTTACAGATTTCCTCTCAAGAAGCTGTTCAGTAAGACTGTTCTTGTGATATTTGCAAAGTGATATTAGGAAGCCCATAGAGGGCTATGGTGGAAAAAGAAATATCTTCCGTTAAAAAGTGGAAAGAAGCTTTCTGAAAAACAGTTTTGTGTCTGTTAATTCATATTACAGATTTAAGCTTTCTCCTCCGAAAGCCTTTCGCTAAGACTGTTCTTGTGGAACTTGAAATGTGATATTTGGAAAACCATAGAGGGCTATGGTGAAAAAGGAAATATCTTCCGTTAAAAACTTGGAAGAAGATTTCTGAGAAACTGCTTGTTTTTTTTTTTTTTTTTTTTTTTTTTTTTTGGTTAATTGATCCCAGAGAGTTACAGCTTTCCCCTCAAGAAGTCTTTCCCTAAGACTGTTATCCTGGAATTTGCAAAGTGATATTTGGAAGCCCATAGGGGGCTCTGGCGAAAAAGAAAATATCCTAAGCTAAAAACCGAAAGGAAGCTTTATGAGAAACTGTACTGTGTGCTCTTAATTCAACTCACAGATTTATAGCTTTCTCCTCAAGAAGCCGTTCACTAAGACTGTTCTTGTGGAATTTGCCAAGTGATATTTGGAAGCCCATAGAGGGATATGATGAAAAGAAAATATCTCCGTTAAAAACTGGAAAGAAACTTTCTGATTAACTGCTTTGTGGTCTGTTAGTTCTTCTAACAAAGCTACAGATTTCCCCTCAAGAAGCCTTTCGCTAAGACTGTTCTTGTGGAAGTTGTAAAGTGATATTTGGAATCCCATCGAGGGATATGGTGAAAAAGGAAATATCTTCCGTTAAAAACTGGAAAGAAGCTTTCTGAGAAACTGCTTTGTGTTCTGTTAATTCTTCTTACAAAGTTACAACTTTCGCCTCTAGAAGCCTTTTGCTAACACTGTTGGTGTGGAACTTGTGAAGTGATATTTGGAAGCCCATAGAGGGCTGTGGTGAAAAAGGAAATATCCTAAGGTAAAAACTGAAAAGAAGCATGCTGAGAAACTGCTCTGTGCTCTGTTAAATCAGCTCAGATAGTTACAGCTTTCCCTTCAAGAAGCCTCTCTCTAAGGCTGTTTTTGTGGAATTGGCAAAGAGATATTTGGAAGCCCGTAGAGGGCTATGGTGAAAAAGGCAATATCTTCCATTAAAAACTGGAAAGAAGCGTTCCGAGAAACTGCTTCGTGTTCTGTTAATTCATCTCACAGAGTTACAGCTTTCCCCTCAAGAAGCCTTTCACCAAGACTGTTCTTGTGGAATTTGCAAAGTGGTCTTTGGAAGTCCAAAGATCGCTATGGTGAAAAAGGATATAGCTTCAGTTAAAAAGTGAAAAGAAGCTTTCTGAGGAACTGCTTTGTGATATGTGATTTCCTGTCACTGAGATACAGCTGTATTTCGTAGAACTGTTGGCTAGCCTTATTTCTGTGGAATCTGAGAAATGTTACTTCGGATCTCTTTGAAGACTATAGGTCCAAAGGAAATATCCGACGCTAAATGTGTGAAAGAAGCTTTCTGAGAAACTTCTTTGTGATCTGTGAATTGACCTCACAGAGCTACAGTTTCCCCTCAAGAAGCCTTTCGCTAAGACTGTTCTCGTGGAAATTGCAAAGTGATATTTGGAAAACAATAGAGGGCTATGGTTAAAAACGAAATATCCTAAGAAATAAACTGAAAAGAAGCTTTCTGAGGAACTGCTTTATGTTCTGTTAATTCATCTCAGAGATTTACAGCTTTCCGTTCAAGAAGCCTTTCGCAAAGACTGTTCTTTTGGAATTGGCATAGAGAGCTATGGTGCTCTCTAAGATAAAATATCCTAAGATATCCTAAGATAAAATATCCTAAGATAAAACTGAAATATCCTAAGATAAAAACTGAAAAGAAGCTTTCTGAGAACTGCTTTATGTTCTTTTAATTCATCTCGGAGATTTACAGCTTTCCGTTCAAGAAGCCTTTCGCAAAGTCTGTTCTTTTGGAATTGGCAAAGGGATATTTGGAAGGCCATAGAGAGCTATGGTGCATATGGAAATATCCTAAGATAAAAACCGAAAAGAAGCTTTCTGAGAAACTGCTTTGTGTTCTGTTAATTCATCTCAGAGAGTTACAGCTTTCTCCTCGAGAAGCCCTTCGCTAAGACTGTTCTTGTGAAATTTGCAAACTGATATATGGAAGCCCATAGAAGGCTATGGTAATAAAGGAAATAACTTCGGTTAAAAACTGGAAAGAAGCTTTCTGAGAAACTACTTTGTGTTCTGTTAATTCATCTCACATTGTTACATCTTTCCCTTCAAGAAGCCTTCCCCTAAGACTGTTCTTGTGGAATTTGCTAAGTGATATGTGGAAGCCCTTAGAGAGCTATGGTGAAAAAGAAAATATCGTAACATAAAAACCGAAAAGATGCTTTCTGAAAAACTGCACTGTGTTATCTTAATTCATCTCACAGAGTTATAGCTTTCCCCTCAAGAAGCCGTTCACTAACACTGTACTTGTGTAATTTGCAAAGTCATATTTCGAAGCCCATAGAGGGATATGGTGAAAAAGGAAATCTCTTCCGTTAAAAACTGGAAAGAAGCTTTCTGAGTAACTGCTTTGTTGTCTGTTAATTAATCTAACAGAGCTACAGCTGTCCCCTCAAGAAGCCTTTCCTTAAGACTGTTCTTGTGGAAGTTGCAAAGTGATATTTGGAAGCCCATAGAGGGCTACAGTGAAAAAGGAAATATCTTCCGTTAAAAACTGGAAACAAGCTTTCTGACAACCTGCTTTGTGTTCTGTTAATTCAACTCACAGAGTTACAGATTTCCCCTAAAAAGCCTGTCTCAAGAAGCCCTTCGCTAAGGCTGTTCTTGTGAAATTTGCAAAGTGATATTTGGAAGTCCATAGAGGGATACGGTGAAAAAGGATATATCTTCCGATATAAACTGGAAATAAGTTTTCTGAGAAACTGCTGTGGGTTCTATTAATTCATTTCACGGAGCTACAGCTTTCCCCTCAAGAAGCCTTTCCCTAAGACTGTTCTTGTGATATTTGCAAAGTGATATTCGGAAGCCCATAGAGAGCTATGCTGAACAAGGAAATATCTTCCATAAAAACTGGAAAGAAGATTTCTGAGAAACTGCTGTGGGTTCTGTTAATTCATCTCACAGAGTTACAGCTTTCCCTTCAAGAAGCATTTCGCTAAGACTGTTCTTGTGGAATTTGCAAAGTGATATTCGGAAGCCCATAAAGGGCTATGGTGGAAAAGGAAATATCTTCCGTTAAAAACTGGAAAGAAGCTTTCTTAGAAACTGCTTTGTGTTCCGTTAGTTCATCTCACAGATTTACAGATTTCCTCTCAAGAAGCTGTTCAGTAAGACTGTTCTTGTGATATTTGCAAAGTGATATTAGGAAGCCCATAGAGGGCTATGGTGGAAAAAGAAATATCTTCCGTTAAAAAGTGGAAAGAAGCTTTCTGAAAAACAGTTTTGTGTCTGTTAATTCATATTACAGATTTAAGCTTTCTCCTCCGAAAGCCTTTCGCTAAGACTGTTCTTGTGGAACTTGAAATGTGATATTTGGAAAACCATCGAGGGCTATGGTGAAAAAGGAAATATCTTCCGTTAAAAACTTGGAAGAAGATTTCTGAGAAACTGCTTGTTTTTTTTTTTTTTTTTTTTTTTTTTTTTTTTTTTTTTTTGGTTAATTGATCCCAGAGAGTTACAGCTTTCCCCTCAAGAAGTCTTTCCCTAAGACTGTTATCCTGGAATTTGCAAAGTGATATTTGGAAGCCCATAGGGGGCTCTGGCGAAAAAGAAAATATCCTAAGCTAAAAACCGAAAGGAAGCTTTATGAGAAACTGTACTGTGTGCTCTTAATTCAACTCACAGATTTATAGCTTTCTCCTCAAGAAGCCGTTCACTAAGACTGTTCTTGTGGAATTTGCCAAGTGATATTTGGAAGCCCATAGAGGGATATGATGAAAAGAAAATATCTCCGTTAAAAACTGGAAAGAAACTTTCTGATTAACTGCTTTGTGGTCTGTTAGTTCTTCTAACAAAGCTACAGATTTCCCCTCAAGAAGCCTTTCGCTAAGACTGTTCTTGTGGAAGTTGTAAAGTGATATTTGGAATCCCATCGAGGGATATGGTGAAAAAGGAAATATCTTCCGTTAAAAACTGGAAAGAAGCTTTCTGAGAAACTGCTTTGTGTTCTGTTAATTCTTCTTACAAAGTTACAACTTTCGCCTCTAGAAGCCTTTTGCTAACACTGTTGGTGTGGAACTTGTGAAGTGATATTTGGAAGCCCATAGAGGGCTGTGGTGAAAAAGGAAATATCCTAAGGTAAAAACTGAAAAGAAGCATGCTGAGAAACTGCTCTGTGCTCTGTTAAATCAGCTCAGATAGTTACAGCTTTCCCTTCAAGAAGCCTCTCTCTAAGGCTGTTTTTGTGGAATTGGCAAAGAGATATTTGGAAGCCCGTAGAGGGCTATGGTGAAAAAGGCAATATCTTCCATTAAAAACTGGAAAGAAGCGTTCCGAGAAACTGCTTCGTGTTCTGTTAATTCATCTCACAGAGTTACAGCTTTCCCCTCAAGAAGCCTTTCACCAAGACTGTTCTTGTGGAATTTGCAAAGTGGTCTTTGGAAGTCCAAAGATCGCTATGGTGAAAAAGGATATAGCTTCAGTTAAAAAGTGAAAAGAAGCTTTCTGAGGAACTGCTTTGTGATATGTGATTTCCTGTCACTGAGATACAGCTGTATTTCGTAGAACTGTTGGCTAGCCTTATTTCTGTGGAATCTGAGAAATGTTACTTCGGATCTCTTTGAAGACTATAGGTCCAAAGGAAATATCCGACGCTAAATGTGTGAAAGAAGCTTTCTGAGAAACTTCTTTGTGATCTGTGAATTGATCTCACAGAGCTACAGTTTCCCCTCAAGAAGCCTTTCGCTAAGACTGTTCTCGTGGAAATTGCAAAGTGATATTTGGAAAACAATAGAGGGCTATGGTTAAAAACGAAATATCCTAAGAAATAAACTGAAAAGAAGCTTTCTGAGGAACTGCTTTATGTTCTGTTAATTCATCTCAGAGATTTACAGCTTTCCGTTCAAGAAGCCTTTCGCAAAGACTGTTCTTTTGGAATTGGCATAGAGAGCTATGGTGCTCTCTAAGATAAAATATCCTAAGATATCCTAAGATAAAATATCCTAAGATAAAACTGAAATATCCTAAGATAAAAACTGAAAAGAAGCTTTCTGAGAACTGCTTTATGTTCTTTTAATTCATCTCGGAGATTTACAGCTTTCCGTTCAAGAAGCCTTTCGCAAAGTCTGTTCTTTTGGAATTGGCAAAGGGATATTTGGAAGGCCATAGAGAGCTATGGTGCATATGGAAATATCCTAAGATAAAAACCGAAAAGAAGCTTTCTGAGAAACTGCTTTGTGTTCTGTTAATTCATCTCAGAGAGTTACAGCTTTCTCCTCGAGAAGCCCTTCGCTAAGACTGTTCTTGTGAAATTTGCAAACTGATATATGGAAGCCCATAGAAGGCTATGGTAATAAAGGAAATAACTTCGGTTAAAAACTGGAAAGAAGCTTTCTGAGAAACTACTTTGTGTTCTGTTAATTCATCTCACATTGTTACATCTTTCCCTTCAAGAAGCCTTCCCCTAAGACTGTTCTTGTGGAATTTGCTAAGTGATATGTGGAAGCCCTTAGAGAGCTATGGTGAAAAAGAAAATATCGTAACATAAAAACCGAAAAGATGCTTTCTGAAAAACTGCACTGTGTTATCTTAATTCATCTCACAGAGTTATAGCTTTCCCCTCAAGAAGCCGTTCACTAACACTGTACTTGTGTAATTTGCAAAGTCATATTTCGAAGCCCATAGAGGGATATGGTGAAAAAGGAAATCTCTTCCGTTAAAAACTGGAAAGAAGCTTTCTGAGTAACTGCTTTGTTGTCTGTTAATTAATCTAACAGAGCTACAGCTGTCCCCTCAAGAAGCCTTTCCTTAAGACTGTTCTTGTGGAAGTTGCAAAGTGATATTTGGAAGCCCATAGAGGGCTACAGTGAAAAAGGAAATATCTTCCGTTAAAAACTGGAAACAAGCTTTCTGACAACCTGCTTTGTGTTCTGTTAATTCAACTCACAGAGTTACAGATTTCCCCTAAAAAGCCTGTCTCAAGAAGCCCTTCGCTAAGGCTGTTCTTGTGAAATTTGCAAAGTGATATTTGGAAGTCCATAGAGGGATACGGTGAAAAAGGATATATCTTCCGATATAAACTGGAAATAAGTTTTCTGAGAAACTGCTGTGGGTTCTATTAATTCATTTCACGGAGCTACAGCTTTCCCCTCAAGAAGCCTTTCCCTAAGACTGTTCTTGTGATATTTGCAAAGTGATATTCGGAAGCCCATAGAGAGCTATGCTGAACAAGGAAATATCTTCCATAAAAACTGGAAAGAAGATTTCTGAGAAACTGCTGTGGGTTCTGTTAATTCATCTCACAGAGTTACAGCTTTCCCTTCAAGAAGCATTTCGCTAAGACTGTTCTTGTGGAATTTGCAAAGTGATATTCGGAAGCCCATAAAGGGCTATGGTGGAAAAGGAAATATCTTCCGTTAAAAACTGGAAAGAAGCTTTCTTAGAAACTGCTTTGTGTTCCGTTAGTTCATCTCACAGATTTACAGATTTCCTCTCAAGAAGCTGTTCAGTAAGACTGTTCTTGTGATATTTGCAAAGTGATATTAGGAAGCCCATAGAGGGCTATGGTGGAAAAAGAAATATCTTCCGTTAAAAAGTGGAAAGAAGCTTTCTGAAAAACAGTTTTGTGTCTGTTAATTCATATTACAGATTTAAGCTTTCTCCTCCGAAAGCCTTTCGCTAAGACTGTTCTTGTGGAACTTGAAATGTGATATTTGGAAAACCATAGAGGGCTATGGTGAAAAAGGAAATATCTTCCGTTAAAAACTTGGAAGAAGATTTCTGAGAAACTGCTTGTTTTTTTTTTTTTTTTTTTTTTTTTTTTTTTTTGGTTAATTGATCCCAGAGAGTTACAGCTTTCCCCTCAAGAAGTCTTTCCCTAAGACTGTTATCCTGGAATTTGCAAAGTGATATTTGGAAGCCCATAGGGGGCTCTGGCGAAAAAGAAAATATCCTAAGCTAAAAACCGAAAGGAAGCTTTATGAGAAACTGTACTGTGTGCTCTTAATTCAACTCACAGATTTATAGCTTTCTCCTCAAGAAGCCGTTCACTAAGACTGTTCTTGTGGAATTTGCCAAGTGATATTTGGAAGCCCATAGAGGGATATGATGAAAAGAAAATATCTCCGTTAAAAACTGGAAAGAAACTTTCTGATTAACTGCTTTGTGGTCTGTTAGTTCTTCTAACAAAGCTACAGATTTCCCCTCAAGAAGCCTTTCGCTAAGACTGTTCTTGTGGAAGTTGTAAAGTGATATTTGGAATCCCATCGAGGGATATGGTGAAAAAGGAAATATCTTCCGTTAAAAACTGGAAAGAAGCTTTCTGAGAAACTGCTTTGTGTTCTGTTAATTCTTCTTACAAAGTTACAACTTTCGCCTCTAGAAGCCTTTTGCTAACACTGTTGGTGTGGAACTTGTGAAGTGATATTTGGAAGCCCATAGAGGGCTGTGGTGAAAAAGGAAATATCCTAAGGTAAAAACTGAAAAGAAGCATGCTGAGAAACTGCTCTGTGCTCTGTTAAATCAGCTCAGATAGTTACAGCTTTCCCTTCAAGAAGCCTCTCTCTAAGGCTGTTTTTGTGGAATTGGCAAAGAGATATTTGGAAGCCCGTAGAGGGCTATGGTGAAAAAGGCAATATCTTCCATTAAAAACTGGAAAGAAGCGTTCCGAGAAACTGCTTCGTGTTCTGTTAATTCATCTCACAGAGTTACAGCTTTCCCCTCAAGAAGCCTTTCACCAAGACTGTTCTTGTGGAATTTGCAAAGTGGTCTTTGGAAGTCCAAAGATCGCTATGGTGAAAAAGGATATAGCTTCAGTTAAAAAGTGAAAAGAAGCTTTCTGAGGAACTGCTTTGTGATATGTGATTTCCTGTCACTGAGATACAGCTGTATTTCGTAGAACTGTTGGCTAGCCTTATTTCTGTGGAATCTGAGAAATGTTACTTCGGATCTCTTTGAAGACTATAGGTCCAAAGGAAATATCCGACGCTAAATGTGTGAAAGAAGCTTTCTGAGAAACTTCTTTGTGATCTGTGAATTGATCTCACAGAGCTACAGTTTCCCCTCAAGAAGCCTTTCGCTAAGACTGTTCTCGTGGAAATTGCAAAGTGATATTTGGAAAACAATAGAGGGCTATGGTTAAAAACGAAATATCCTAAGAAATAAACTGAAAAGAAGCTTTCTGAGGAACTGCTTTATGTTCTGTTAATTCATCTCAGAGATTTACAGCTTTCCGTTCAAGAAGCCTTTCGCAAAGACTGTTCTTTTGGAATTGGCATAGAGAGCTATGGTGCTCTCTAAGATAAAATATCCTAAGATATCCTAAGATAAAATATCCTAAGATAAAACTGAAATATCCTAAGATAAAAACTGAAAAGAAGCTTTCTGAGAACTGCTTTATGTTCTTTTAATTCATCTCGGAGATTTACAGCTTTCCGTTCAAGAAGCCTTTCGCAAAGTCTGTTCTTTTGGAATTGGCAAAGGGATATTTGGAAGGCCATAGAGAGCTATGGTGCATATGGAAATATCCTAAGATAAAAACCGAAAAGAAGCTTTCTGAGAAACTGCTTTGTGTTCTGTTAATTCATCTCAGAGAGTTACAGCTTTCTCCTCGAGAAGCCCTTCGCTAAGACTGTTCTTGTGAAATTTGCAAACTGATATATGGAAGCCCATAGAAGGCTATGGTAATAAAGGAAATAACTTCGGTTAAAAACTGGAAAGAAGCTTTCTGAGAAACTACTTTGTGTTCTGTTAATTCATCTCACATTGTTACATCTTTCCCTTCAAGAAGCCTTCCCCTAAGACTGTTCTTGTGGAATTTGCTAAGTGATATGTGGAAGCCCTTAGAGAGCTATGGTGAAAAAGAAAATATCGTAACATAAAAACCGAAAAGATGCTTTCTGAAAAACTGCACTGTGTTATCTTAATTCATCTCACAGAGTTATAGCTTTCCCCTCAAGAAGCCGTTCACTAACACTGTACTTGTGTAATTTGCAAAGTCATATTTCGAAGCCCATAGAGGGATATGGTGAAAAAGGAAATCTCTTCCGTTAAAAACTGGAAAGAAGCTTTCTGAGTAACTGCTTTGTTGTCTGTTAATTAATCTAACAGAGCTACAGCTGTCCCCTCAAGAAGCCTTTCCTTAAGACTGTTCTTGTGGAAGTTGCAAAGTGATATTTGGAAGCCCATAGAGGGCTACAGTGAAAAAGGAAATATCTTCCGTTAAAAACTGGAAACAAGCTTTCTGACAACCTGCTTTGTGTTCTGTTAATTCAACTCACAGAGTTACAGATTTCCCCTAAAAAGCCTGTCTCAAGAAGCCCTTCGCTAAGGCTGTTCTTGTGAAATTTGCAAAGTGATATTTGGAAGTCCATAGAGGGATACGGTGAAAAAGGATATATCTTCCGATATAAACTGGAAATAAGTTTTCTGAGAAACTGCTGTGGGTTCTATTAATTCATTTCACGGAGCTACAGCTTTCCCCTCAAGAAGCCTTTCCCTAAGACTGTTCTTGTGATATTTGCAAAGTGATATTCGGAAGCCCATAGAGAGCTATGCTGAACAAGGAAATATCTTCCATAAAAACTGGAAAGAAGATTTCTGAGAAACTGCTGTGGGTTCTGTTAATTCATCTCACAGAGTTACAGCTTTCCCTTCAAGAAGCATTTCGCTAAGACTGTTCTTGTGGAATTTGCAAAGTGATATTCGGAAGCCCATAAAGGGCTATGGTGGAAAAGGAAATATCTTCCGTTAAAAACTGGAAAGAAGCTTTCTTAGAAACTGCTTTGTGTTCCGTTAGTTCATCTCACAGATTTACAGATTTCCTCTCAAGAAGCTGTTCAGTAAGACTGTTCTTGTGATATTTGCAAAGTGATATTAGGAAGCCCATAGAGGGCTATGGTGGAAAAAGAAATATCTTCCGTTAAAAAGTGGAAAGAAGCTTTCTGAAAAACAGTTTTGTGTCTGTTAATTCATATTACAGATTTAAGCTTTCTCCTCCGAAAGCCTTTCGCTAAGACTGTTCTTGTGGAACTTGAAATGTGATATTTGGAAAACCATAGAGGGCTATGGTGAAAAAGGAAATATCTTCCGTTAAAATCTTGGAAGAAGATTTCTGAGAAACTGCTTGTTTTTTTTTTTTTTTTTTTTTTTTTTTGGTTAATTGATCCCAGAGAGTTACAGCTTTCCCCTCAAGAAGTCTTTCCCTAAGACTGTTATCCTGGAATTTGCAAAGTGATATTTGGAAGCCCATAGGGGGCTCTGGCGAAAAAGAAAATATCCTAAGCTAAAAACCGAAAGGAAGCTTTATGAGAAACTGTACTGTGTGCTCTTAATTCAACTCACAGATTTATAGCTTTCTCCTCAAGAAGCCGTTCACTAAGACTGTTCTTGTGGAATTTGCCAAGTGATATTTGGAAGCCCATAGAGGGATATGATGAAAAGAAAATATCTCCGTTAAAAACTGGAAAGAAACTTTCTGATTAACTGCTTTGTGGTCTGTTAGTTCTTCTAACAAAGCTACAGATTTCCCCTCAAGAAGCCTTTCGCTAAGACTGTTCTTGTGGAAGTTGTAAAGTGATATTTGGAATCCCATCGAGGGATATGGTGAAAAAGGAAATATCTTCCGTTAAAAACTGGAAAGAAGCTTTCTGAGAAACTGCTTTGTGTTCTGTTAATTCTTCTTACAAAGTTACAACTTTCGCCTCTAGAAGCCTTTTGCTAACACTGTTGGTGTGGAACTTGTGAAGTGATATTTGGAAGCCCATAGAGGGCTGTGGTGAAAAAGGAAATATCCTAAGGTAAAAACTGAAAAGAAGCATGCTGAGAAACTGCTCTGTGCTCTGTTAAATCAGCTCAGATAGTTACAGCTTTCCCTTCAAGAAGCCTCTCTCTAAGGCTGTTTTTGTGGAATTGGCAAAGAGATATTTGGAAGCCCGTAGAGGGCTATGGTGAAAAAGGCAATATCTTCCATTAAAAACTGGAAAGAAGCGTTCCGAGAAACTGCTTCGTGTTCTGTTAATTCATCTCACAGAGTTACAGCTTTCCCCTCAAGAAGCCTTTCACCAAGACTGTTCTTGTGGAATTTGCAAAGTGGTCTTTGGAAGTCCAAAGATCGCTATGGTGAAAAAGGATATAGCTTCAGTTAAAAAGTGAAAAGAAGCTTTCTGAGGAACTGCTTTGTGATATGTGATTTCCTGTCACTGAGATACAGCTGTATTTCGTAGAACTGTTGGCTAGCCTTATTTCTGTGGAATCTGAGAAATGTTACTTCGGATCTCTTTGAAGACTATAGGTCCAAAGGAAATATCCGACGCTAAATGTGTGAAAGAAGCTTTCTGAGAAACTTCTTTGTGATCTGTGAATTGATCTCACAGAGCTACAGTTTCCCCTCAAGAAGCCTTTCGCTAAGACTGTTCTCGTGGAAATTGCAAAGTGATATTTGGAAAACAATAGAGGGCTATGGTTAAAAACGAAATATCCTAAGAAATAAACTGAAAAGAAGCTTTCTGAGGAACTGCTTTATGTTCTGTTAATTCATCTCAGAGATTTACAGCTTTCCGTTCAAGAAGCCTTTCGCAAAGACTGTTCTTTTGGAATTGGCATAGAGAGCTATGGTGCTCTCTAAGATAAAATATCCTAAGATATCCTAAGATAAAATATCCTAAGATAAAACTGAAATATCCTAAGATAAAAACTGAAAAGAAGCTTTCTGAGAACTGCTTTATGTTCTTTTAATTCATCTCGGAGATTTACAGCTTTCCGTTCAAGAAGCCTTTCGCAAAGTCTGTTCTTTTGGAATTGGCAAAGGGATATTTGGAAGGCCATAGAGAGCTATGGTGCATATGGAAATATCCTAAGATAAAAACCGAAAAGAAGCTTTCTGAGAAACTGCTTTGTGTTCTGTTAATTCATCTCAGAGAGTTACAGCTTTCTCCTCGAGAAGCCCTTCGCTAAGACTGTTCTTGTGAAATTTGCAAACTGATATATGGAAGCCCATAGAAGGCTATGGTAATAAAGGAAATAACTTCGGTTAAAAACTGGAAAGAAGCTTTCTGAGAAACTACTTTGTGTTCTGTTAATTCATCTCACATTGTTACATCTTTCCCTTCAAGAAGCCTTCCCCTAAGACTGTTCTTGTGGAATTTGCTAAGTGATATGTGGAAGCCCTTAGAGAGCTATGGTGAAAAAGAAAATATCGTAACATAAAAACCGAAAAGATGCTTTCTGAAAAACTGCACTGTGTTATCTTAATTCGTCTCACAGAGTTATAGCTTTCCCCTCAAGAAGCCGTTCACTAACACTGTACTTGTGTAATTTGCAAAGTCATATTTCGAAGCCCATAGAGGGATATGGTGAAAAAGGAAATCTCTTCCGTTAAAAACTGGAAAGAAGCTTTCTGAGTAACTGCTTTGTTGTCTGTTAATTAATCTAACAGAGCTACAGCTGTCCCCTCAAGAAGCCTTTCCTTAAGACTGTTCTTGTGGAAGTTGCAAAGTGATATTTGGAAGCCCATAGAGGGCTACAGTGAAAAAGGAAATATCTTCCGTTAAAAACTGGAAACAAGCTTTCTGACAACCTGCTTTGTGTTCTGTTAATTCAACTCACAGAGTTACAGATTTCCCCTAAAAAGCCTGTCTCAAGAAGCCCTTCGCTAAGGCTGTTCTTGTGAAATTTGCAAAGTGATATTTGGAAGTCCATAGAGGGATACGGTGAAAAAGGATATATCTTCCGATATAAACTGGAAATAAGTTTTCTGAGAAACTGCTGTGGGTTCTATTAATTCATTTCACGGAGCTACAGCTTTCCCCTCAAGAAGCCTTTCCCTAAGACTGTTCTTGTGATATTTGCAAAGTGATATTCGGAAGCCCATAGAGAGCTATGCTGAACAAGGAAATATCTTCCATAAAAACTGGAAAGAAGATTTCTGAGAAACTGCTGTGGGTTCTGTTAATTCATCTCACAGAGTTACAGCTTTCCCTTCAAGAAGCATTTCGCTAAGACTGTTCTTGTGGAATTTGCAAAGTGATATTCGGAAGCCCATAAAGGGCTATGGTGGAAAAGGAAATATCTTCCGTTAAAAACTGGAAAGAAGCTTTCTTAGAAACTGCTTTGTGTTCCGTTAGTTCATCTCACAGATTTACAGATTTCCTCTCAAGAAGCTGTTCAGTAAGACTGTTCTTGTGATATTTGCAAAGTGATATTAGGAAGCCCATAGAGGGCTATGGTGGAAAAAGAAATATCTTCCGTTAAAAAGTGGAAAGAAGCTTTCTGAAAAACAGTTTTGTGTCTGTTAATTCATATTACAGATTTAAGCTTTCTCCTCCGAAAGCCTTTCGCTAAGACTGTTCTTGTGGAACTTGAAATGTGATATTTGGAAAACCATAGAGGGCTATGGTGAAAAAGGAAATATCTTCCGTTAAAAACTTGGAAGAAGATTTCTGAGAAACTGCTTGTTTTTTTTTTTTTTTTTTTTTTTTTTTTTTGGTTAATTGATCCCAGAGAGTTACAGCTTTCCCCTCAAGAAGTCTTTCCCTAAGACTGTTATCCTGGAATTTGCAAAGTGATATTTGGAAGCCCATAGGGGGCTCTGGCGAAAAAGAAAATATCCTAAGCTAAAAACCGAAAGGAAGCTTTATGAGAAACTGTACTGTGTGCTCTTAATTCAACTCACAGATTTATAGCTTTCTCCTCAAGAAGCCGTTCACTAAGACTGTTCTTGTGGAATTTGCCAAGTGATATTTGGAAGCCCATAGAGGGATATGATGAAAAGAAAATATCTCCGTTAAAAACTGGAAAGAAACTTTCTGATTAACTGCTTTGTGGTCTGTTAGTTCTTCTAACAAAGCTACAGATTTCCCCTCAAGAAGCCTTTCGCTAAGACTGTTCTTGTGGAAGTTGTAAAGTGATATTTGGAATCCCATCGAGGGATATGGTGAAAAAGGAAATATCTTCCGTTAAAAACTGGAAAGAAGCTTTCTGAGAAACTGCTTTGTGTTCTGTTAATTCTTCTTACAAAGTTACAACTTTCGCCTCTAGAAGCCTTTTGCTAACACTGTTGGTGTGGAACTTGTGAAGTGATATTTGGAAGCCCATAGAGGGCTGTGGTGAAAAAGGAAATATCCTAAGGTAAAAACTGAAAAGAAGCATGCTGAGAAACTGCTCTGTGCTCTGTTAAATCAGCTCAGATAGTTACAGCTTTCCCTTCAAGAAGCCTCTCTCTAAGGCTGTTTTTGTGGAATTGGCAAAGAGATATTTGGAAGCCCGTAGAGGGCTATGGTGAAAAAGGCAATATCTTCCATTAAAAACTGGAAAGAAGCGTTCCGAGAAACTGCTTCGTGTTCTGTTAATTCATCTCACAGAGTTACAGCTTTCCCCTCAAGAAGCCTTTCACCAAGACTGTTCTTGTGGAATTTGCAAAGTGGTCTTTGGAAGTCCAAAGATCGCTATGGTGAAAAAGGATATAGCTTCAGTTAAAAAGTGAAAAGAAGCTTTCTGAGGAACTGCTTTGTGATATGTGATTTCCTGTCACTGAGATACAGCTGTATTTCGTAGAACTGTTGGCTAGCCTTATTTCTGTGGAATCTGAGAAATGTTACTTCGGATCTCTTTGAAGACTATAGGTCCAAAGGAAATATCCGACGCTAAATGTGTGAAAGAAGCTTTCTGAGAAACTTCTTTGTGATCTGTGAATTGATCTCACAGAGCTACAGTTTCCCCTCAAGAAGCCTTTCGCTAAGACTGTTCTCGTGGAAATTGCAAAGTGATATTTGGAAAACAATAGAGGGCTATGGTTAAAAACGAAATATCCTAAGAAATAAACTGAAAAGAAGCTTTCTGAGGAACTGCTTTATGTTCTGTTAATTCATCTCAGAGATTTACAGCTTTCCGTTCAAGAAGCCTTTCGCAAAGACTGTTCTTTTGGAATTGGCATAGAGAGCTATGGTGCTCTCTAAGATAAAATATCCTAAGATATCCTAAGATAAAATATCCTAAGATAAAACTGAAATATCCTAAGATAAAAACTGAAAAGAAGCTTTCTGAGAACTGCTTTATGTTCTTTTAATTCATCTCGGAGATTTACAGCTTTCCGTTCAAGAAGCCTTTCGCAAAGTCTGTTCTTTTGGAATTGGCAAAGGGATATTTGGAAGGCCATAGAGAGCTATGGTGCATATGGAAATATCCTAAGATAAAAACCGAAAAGAAGCTTTCTGAGAAACTGCTTTGTGTTCTGTTAATTCATCTCAGAGAGTTACAGCTTTCTCCTCGAGAAGCCCTTCGCTAAGACTGTTCTTGTGAAATTTGCAAACTGATATATGGAAGCCCATAGAAGGCTATGGTAATAAAGGAAATAACTTCGGTTAAAAACTGGAAAGAAGCTTTCTGAGAAACTACTTTGTGTTCTGTTAATTCATCTCACATTGTTACATCTTTCCCTTCAAGAAGCCTTCCCCTAAGACTGTTCTTGTGGAATTTGCTAAGTGATATGTGGAAGCCCTTAGAGAGCTATGGTGAAAAAGAAAATATCGTAACATAAAAACCGAAAAGATGCTTTCTGAAAAACTGCACTGTGTTATCTTAATTCGTCTCACAGAGTTATAGCTTTCCCCTCAAGAAGCCGTTCACTAACACTGTACTTGTGTAATTTGCAAAGTCATATTTCGAAGCCCATAGAGGGATATGGTGAAAAAGGAAATCTCTTCCGTTAAAAACTGGAAAGAAGCTTTCTGAGTAACTGCTTTGTTGTCTGTTAATTAATCTAACAGAGCTACAGCTGTCCCCTCAAGAAGCCTTTCCTTAAGACTGTTCTTGTGGAAGTTGCAAAGTGATATTTGGAAGCCCATAGAGGGCTACAGTGAAAAAGGAAATATCTTCCGTTAAAAACTGGAAACAAGCTTTCTGACAACCTGCTTTGTGTTCTGTTAATTCAACTCACAGAGTTACAGATTTCCCCTAAAAAGCCTGTCTCAAGAAGCCCTTCGCTAAGGCTGTTCTTGTGAAATTTGCAAAGTGATATTTGGAAGTCCATAGAGGGATACGGTGAAAAAGGATATATCTTCCGATATAAACTGGAAATAAGTTTTCTGAGAAACTGCTGTGGGTTCTATTAATTCATTTCACGGAGCTACAGCTTTCCCCTCAAGAAGCCTTTCCCTAAGACTGTTCTTGTGATATTTGCAAAGTGATATTCGGAAGCCCATAGAGAGCTATGCTGAACAAGGAAATATCTTCCATAAAAACTGGAAAGAAGATTTCTGAGAAACTGCTGTGGGTTCTGTTAATTCATCTCACAGAGTTACAGCTTTCCCTTCAAGAAGCATTTCGCTAAGACTGTTCTTGTGGAATTTGCAAAGTGATATTCGGAAGCCCATAAAGGGCTATGGTGGAAAAGGAAATATCTTCCGTTAAAAACTGGAAAGAAGCTTTCTTAGAAACTGCTTTGTGTTCCGTTAGTTCATCTCACAGATTTACAGATTTCCTCTCAAGAAGCTGTTCAGTAAGACTGTTCTTGTGATATTTGCAAAGTGATATTAGGAAGCCCATAGAGGGCTATGGTGGAAAAAGAAATATCTTCCGTTAAAAAGTGGAAAGAAGCTTTCTGAAAAACAGTTTTGTGTCTGTTAATTCATATTACAGATTTAAGCTTTCTCCTCCGAAAGCCTTTCGCTAAGACTGTTCTTGTGGAACTTGAAATGTGATATTTGGAAAACCATAGAGGGCTATGGTGAAAAAGGAAATATCTTCCGTTAAAAACTTGGAAGAAGATTTCTGAGAAACTGCTTGTTTTTTTTTTTTTTTTTTTTTTTTTTTTTGGTTAATTGATCCCAGAGAGTTACAGCTTTCCCCTCAAGAAGTCTTTCCCTAAGACTGTTATCCTGGAATTTGCAAAGTGATATTTGGAAGCCCATAGGGGGCTCTGGCGAAAAAGAAAATATCCTAAGCTAAAAACCGAAAGGAAGCTTTATGAGAAACTGTACTGTGTGCTCTTAATTCAACTCACAGATTTATAGCTTTCTCCTCAAGAAGCCGTTCACTAAGACTGTTCTTGTGGAATTTGCCAAGTGATATTTGGAAGCCCATAGAGGGATATGATGAAAAGAAAATATCTCCGTTAAAAACTGGAAAGAAACTTTCTGATTAACTGCTTTGTGGTCTGTTAGTTCTTCTAACAAAGCTACAGATTTCCCCTCAAGAAGCCTTTCGCTAAGACTGTTCTTGTGGAAGTTGTAAAGTGATATTTGGAATCCCATCGAGGGATATGGTGAAAAAGGAAATATCTTCCGTTAAAAACTGGAAAGAAGCTTTCTGAGAAACTGCTTTGTGTTCTGTTAATTCTTCTTACAAAGTTACAACTTTCGCCTCTAGAAGCCTTTTGCTAACACTGTTGGTGTGGAACTTGTGAAGTGATATTTGGAAGCCCATAGAGGGCTGTGGTGAAAAAGGAAATATCCTAAGGTAAAAACTGAAAAGAAGCATGCTGAGAAACTGCTCTGTGCTCTGTTAAATCAGCTCAGATAGTTACAGCTTTCCCTTCAAGAAGCCTCTCTCTAAGGCTGTTTTTGTGGAATTGGCAAAGAGATATTTGGAAGCCCGTAGAGGGCTATGGTGAAAAAGGCAATATCTTCCATTAAAAACTGGAAAGAAGCGTTCCGAGAAACTGCTTCGTGTTCTGTTAATTCATCTCACAGAGTTACAGCTTTCCCCTCAAGAAGCCTTTCACCAAGACTGTTCTTGTGGAATTTGCAAAGTGGTCTTTGGAAGTCCAAAGATCGCTATGGTGAAAAAGGATATAGCTTCAGTTAAAAAGTGAAAAGAAGCTTTCTGAGGAACTGCTTTGTGATATGTGATTTCCTGTCACTGAGATACAGCTGTATTTCGTAGAACTGTTGGCTAGCCTTATTTCTGTGGAATCTGAGAAATGTTACTTCGGATCTCTTTGAAGACTATAGGTCCAAAGGAAATATCCGACGCTAAATGTGTGAAAGAAGCTTTCTGAGAAACTTCTTTGTGATCTGTGAATTGACCTCACAGAGCTACAGTTTCCCCTCAAGAAGCCTTTCGCTAAGACTGTTCTCGTGGAAATTGCAAAGTGATATTTGGAAAACAATAGAGGGCTATGGTTAAAAACGAAATATCCTAAGAAATAAACTGAAAAGAAGCTTTCTGAGGAACTGCTTTATGTTCTGTTAATTCATCTCAGAGATTTACAGCTTTCCGTTCAAGAAGCCTTTCGCAAAGACTGTTCTTTTGGAATTGGCATAGAGAGCTATGGTGCTCTCTAAGATAAAATATCCTAAGATATCCTAAGATAAAATATCCTAAGATAAAACTGAAATATCCTAAGATAAAAACTGAAAAGAAGCTTTCTGAGAACTGCTTTATGTTCTTTTAATTCATCTCGGAGATTTACAGCTTTCCGTTCAAGAAGCCTTTCGCAAAGTCTGTTCTTTTGGAATTGGCAAAGGGATATTTGGAAGGCCATAGAGAGCTATGGTGCATATGGAAATATCCTAAGATAAAAACCGAAAAGAAGCTTTCTGAGAAACTGCTTTGTGTTCTGTTAATTCATCTCAGAGAGTTACAGCTTTCTCCTCGAGAAGCCCTTCGCTAAGACTGTTCTTGTGAAATTTGCAAACTGATATATGGAAGCCCATAGAAGGCTATGGTAATAAAGGAAATAACTTCGGTTAAAAACTGGAAAGAAGCTTTCTGAGAAACTACTTTGTGTTCTGTTAATTCATCTCACATTGTTACATCTTTCCCTTCAAGAAGCCTTCCCCTAAGACTGTTCTTGTGGAATTTGCTAAGTGATATGTGGAAGCCCTTAGAGAGCTATGGTGAAAAAGAAAATATCGTAACATAAAAACCGAAAAGATGCTTTCTGAAAAACTGCACTGTGTTATCTTAATTCATCTCACAGAGTTATAGCTTTCCCCTCAATAAGCCGTTCACTAACACTGTACTTGTGTAATTTGCAAAGTCATATTTCGAAGCCCATAGAGGGATATGGTGAAAAAGGAAATCTCTTCCGTTAAAAACTGGAAAGAAGCTTTCTGAGTAACTGCTTTGTTGTCTGTTAATTAATCTAACAGAGCTACAGCTGTCCCCTCAAGAAGCCTTTCCTTAAGACTGTTCTTGTGGAAGTTGCAAAGTGATATTTGGAAGCCCATAGAGGGCTACAGTGAAAAAGGAAATATCTTCCGTTAAAAACTGGAAACAAGCTTTCTGACAACCTGCTTTGTGTTCTGTTAATTCAACTCACAGAGTTACAGATTTCCCCTAAAAAGCCTGTCTCAAGAAGCCCTTCGCTAAGGCTGTTCTTGTGAAATTTGCAAAGTGATATTTGGAAGTCCATAGAGGGATACGGTGAAAAAGGATATATCTTCCGATATAAACTGGAAATAAGTTTTCTGAGAAACTGCTGTGGGTTCTATTAATTCATTTCACGGAGCTACAGCTTTCCCCTCAAGAAGCCTTTCCCTAAGACTGTTCTTGTGATATTTGCAAAGTGATATTCGGAAGCCCATAGAGAGCTATGCTGAACAAGGAAATATCTTCCATAAAAACTGGAAAGAAGATTTCTGAGAAACTGCTGTGGGTTCTGTTAATTCATCTCACAGAGTTACAGCTTTCCCTTCAAGAAGCATTTCGCTAAGACTGTTCTTGTGGAATTTGCAAAGTGATATTCGGAAGCCCATAAAGGGCTATGGTGGAAAAGGAAATATCTTCCGTTAAAAACTGGAAAGAAGCTTTCTTAGAAACTGCTTTGTGTTCCGTTAGTTCATCTCACAGATTTACAGATTTCCTCTCAAGAATCTGTTCAGTAAGACTGTTCTTGTGATATTTGCAAAGTGATATTAGGAAGCCCATAGAGGGCTATGGTGGAAAAAGAAATATCTTCCGTTAAAAAGTGGAAAGAAGCTTTCTGAAAAACAGTTTTGTGTCTGTTAATTCATATTACAGATTTAAGCTTTCTCCTCCGAAAGCCTTTCGCTAAGACTGTTCTTGTGGAACTTGAAATGTGATATTTGGAAAACCATCGAGGGCTATGGTGAAAAAGGAAATATCTTCCGTTAAAAACTTGGAAGAAGATTTCTGAGAAACTGCTTGTTTTTTTTTTTTTTTTTTTTTTTTTTTTGGTTAATTGATCCCAGAGAGTTACAGCTTTCCCCTCAAGAAGTCTTTCCCTAAGACTGTTATCCTGGAATTTGCAAAGTGATATTTGGAAGCCCATAGGGGGCTCTGGCGAAAAAGAAAATATCCTAAGCTAAAAACCGAAAGGAAGCTTTATGAGAAACTGTACTGTGTGCTCTTAATTCAACTCACAGATTTATAGCTTTCTCCTCAAGAAGCCGTTCACTAAGACTGTTCTTGTGGAATTTGCCAAGTGATATTTGGAAGCCCATAGAGGGATATGATGAAAAGAAAATATCTCCGTTAAAAACTGGAAAGAAACTTTCTGATTAACTGCTTTGTGGTCTGTTAGTTCTTCTAACAAAGCTACAGATTTCCCCTCAAGAAGCCTTTCGCTAAGACTGTTCTTGTGGAAGTTGTAAAGTGATATTTGGAATCCCATCGAGGGATATGGTGAAAAAGGAAATATCTTCCGTTAAAAACTGGAAAGAAGCTTTCTGAGAAACTGCTTTGTGTTCTGTTAATTCTTCTTACAAAGTTACAACTTTCGCCTCTAGAAGCCTTTTGCTAACACTGTTGGTGTGGAACTTGTGAAGTGATATTTGGAAGCCCATAGAGGGCTGTGGTGAAAAAGGAAATATCCTAAGGTAAAAACTGAAAAGAAGCATGCTGAGAAACTGCTCTGTGCTCTGTTAAATCAGCTCAGATAGTTACAGCTTTCCCTTCAAGAAGCCTCTCTCTAAGGCTGTTTTTGTGGAATTGGCAAAGAGATATTTGGAAGCCCGTAGAGGGCTATGGTGAAAAAGGCAATATCTTCCATTAAAAACTGGAAAGAAGCGTTCCGAGAAACTGCTTCGTGTTCTGTTAATTCATCTCACAGAGTTACAGCTTTCCCCTCAAGAAGCCTTTCACCAAGACTGTTCTTGTGGAATTTGCAAAGTGGTCTTTGGAAGTCCAAAGATCGCTATGGTGAAAAAGGATATAGCTTCAGTTAAAAAGTGAAAAGAAGCTTTCTGAGGAACTGCTTTGTGATATGTGATTTCCTGTCACTGAGATACAGCTGTATTTCGTAGAACTGTTGGCTAGCCTTATTTCTGTGGAATCTGAGAAATGTTACTTCGGATCTCTTTGAAGACTATAGGTCCAAAGGAAATATCCGACGCTAAATGTGTGAAAGAAGCTTTCTGAGAAACTTCTTTGTGATCTGTGAATTGATCTCACAGAGCTACAGTTTCCCCTCAAGAAGCCTTTCGCTAAGACTGTTCTCGTGGAAATTGCAAAGTGATATTTGGAAAACAATAGAGGGCTATGGTTAAAAACGAAATATCCTAAGAAATAAACTGAAAAGAAGCTTTCTGAGGAACTGCTTTATGTTCTGTTAATTCATCTCAGAGATTTACAGCTTTCCGTTCAAGAAGCCTTTCGCAAAGACTGTTCTTTTGGAATTGGCATAGAGAGCTATGGTGCTCTCTAAGATAAAATATCCTAAGATATCCTAAGATAAAATATCCTAAGATAAAACTGAAATATCCTAAGATAAAAACTGAAAAGAAGCTTTCTGAGAACTGCTTTATGTTCTTTTAATTCATCTCGGAGATTTACAGCTTTCCGTTCAAGAAGCCTTTCGCAAAGTCTGTTCTTTTGGAATTGGCAAAGGGATATTTGGAAGGCCATAGAGAGCTATGGTGCATATGGAAATATCCTAAGATAAAAACCGAAAAGAAGCTTTCTGAGAAACTGCTTTGTGTTCTGTTAATTCATCTCAGAGAGTTACAGCTTTCTCCTCGAGAAGCCCTTCGCTAAGACTGTTCTTGTGAAATTTGCAAACTGATATATGGAAGCCCATAGAAGGCTATGGTAATAAAGGAAATAACTTCGGTTAAAAACTGGAAAGAAGCTTTCTGAGAAACTACTTTGTGTTCTGTTAATTCATCTCACATTGTTACATCTTTCCCTTCAAGAAGCCTTCCCCTAAGACTGTTCTTGTGGAATTTGCTAAGTGATATGTGGAAGCCCTTAGAGAGCTATGGTGAAAAAGAAAATATCGTAACATAAAAACCGAAAAGATGCTTTCTGAAAAACTGCACTGTGTTATCTTAATTCATCTCACAGAGTTATAGCTTTCCCCTCAAGAAGCCGTTCACTAACACTGTACTTGTGTAATTTGCAAAGTCATATTTCGAAGCCCATAGAGGGATATGGTGAAAAAGGAAATCTCTTCCGTTAAAAACTGGAAAGAAGCTTTCTGAGTAACTGCTTTGTTGTCTGTTAATTAATCTAACAGAGCTACAGCTGTCCCCTCAAGAAGCCTTTCCTTAAGACTGTTCTTGTGGAAGTTGCAAAGTGATATTTGGAAGCCCATAGAGGGCTACAGTGAAAAAGGAAATATCTTCCGTTAAAAACTGGAAACAAGCTTTCTGACAACCTGCTTTGTGTTCTGTTAATTCAACTCACAGAGTTACAGATTTCCCCTAAAAAGCCTGTCTCAAGAAGCCCTTCGCTAAGGCTGTTCTTGTGAAATTTGCAAAGTGATATTTGGAAGTCCATAGAGGGATACGGTGAAAAAGGATATATCTTCCGATATAAACTGGAAATAAGTTTTCTGAGAAACTGCTGTGGGTTCTATTAATTCATTTCACGGAGCTACAGCTTTCCCCTCAAGAAGCCTTTCCCTAAGACTGTTCTTGTGATATTTGCAAAGTGATATTCGGAAGCCCATAGAGAGCTATGCTGAACAAGGAAATATCTTCCATAAAAACTGGAAAGAAGATTTCTGAGAAACTGCTGTGGGTTCTGTTAATTCATCTCACAGAGTTACAGCTTTCCCTTCAAGAAGCATTTCGCTAAGACTGTTCTTGTGGAATTTGCAAAGTGATATTCGGAAGCCCATAAAGGGCTATGGTGGAAAAGGAAATATCTTCCGTTAAAAACTGGAAAGAAGCTTTCTTAGAAACTGCTTTGTGTTCCGTTAGTTCATCTCACAGATTTACAGATTTCCTCTCGAGAAGCTGTTCAGTAAGACTGTTCTTGTGATATTTGCAAAGTGATATTAGGAAGCCCATAGAGGGCTATGGTGGAAAAAGAAATATCTTCCGTTAAAAAGTGGAAAGAAGCTTTCTGAAAAACAGTTTTGTGTCTGTTAATTCATATTACAGATTTAAGCTTTCTCCTCCGAAAGCCTTTCGCTAAGACTGTTCTTGTGGAACTTGAAATGTGATATTTGGAAAACCATAGAGGGCTATGGTGAAAAAGGAAATATCTTCCGTTAAAAACTTGGAAGAAGATTTCTGAGAAACTGCTTGTTTTTTTTTTTTTTTTTTTTTTTTTTTTTTTGGTTAATTGATCCCAGAGAGTTACAGCTTTCCCCTCAAGAAGTCTTTCCCTAAGACTGTTATCCTGGAATTTGCAAAGTGATATTTGGAAGCCCATAGGGGGCTCTGGCGAAAAAGAAAATATCCTAAGCTAAAAACCGAAAGGAAGCTTTATGAGAAACTGTACTGTGTGCTCTTAATTCAACTCACAGATTTATAGCTTTCTCCTCAAGAAGCCGTTCACTAAGACTGTTCTTGTGGAATTTGCCAAGTGATATTTGGAAGCCCATAGAGGGATATGATGAAAAGAAAATATCTCCGTTAAAAACTGGAAAGAAACTTTCTGATTAACTGCTTTGTGGTCTGTTAGTTCTTCTAACAAAGCTACAGATTTCCCCTCAAGAAGCCTTTCGCTAAGACTGTTCTTGTGGAAGTTGTAAAGTGATATTTGGAATCCCATCGAGGGATATGGTGAAAAAGGAAATATCTTCCGTTAAAAACTGGAAAGAAGCTTTCTGAGAAACTGCTTTGTGTTCTGTTAATTCTTCTTACAAAGTTACAACTTTCGCCTCTAGAAGCCTTTTGCTAACACTGTTGGTGTGGAACTTGTGAAGTGATATTTGGAAGCCCATAGAGGGCTGTGGTGAAAAAGGAAATATCCTAAGGTAAAAACTGAAAAGAAGCATGCTGAGAAACTGCTCTGTGCTCTGTTAAATCAGCTCAGATAGTTACAGCTTTCCCTTCAAGAAGCCTCTCTCTAAGGCTGTTTTTGTGGAATTGGCAAAGAGATATTTGGAAGCCCGTAGAGGGCTATGGTGAAAAAGGCAATATCTTCCATTAAAAACTGGAAAGAAGCGTTCCGAGAAACTGCTTCGTGTTCTGTTAATTCATCTCACAGAGTTACAGCTTTCCCCTCAAGAAGCCTTTCACCAAGACTGTTCTTGTGGAATTTGCAAAGTGGTCTTTGGAAGTCCAAAGATCGCTATGGTGAAAAAGGATATAGCTTCAGTTAAAAAGTGAAAAGAAGCTTTCTGAGGAACTGCTTTGTGATATGTGATTTCCTGTCACTGAGATACAGCTGTATTTCGTAGAACTGTTGGCTAGCCTTATTTCTGTGGAATCTGAGAAATGTTACTTCGGATCTCTTTGAAGACTATAGGTCCAAAGGAAATATCCGACGCTAAATGTGTGAAAGAAGCTTTCTGAGAAACTTCTTTGTGATCTGTGAATTGATCTCACAGAGCTACAGTTTCCCCTCAAGAAGCCTTTCGCTAAGACTGTTCTCGTGGAAATTGCAAAGTGATATTTGGAAAACAATAGAGGGCTATGGTTAAAAACGAAATATCCTAAGAAATAAACTGAAAAGAAGCTTTCTGAGGAACTGCTTTATGTTCTGTTAATTCATCTCAGAGATTTACAGCTTTCCGTTCAAGAAGCCTTTCGCAAAGACTGTTCTTTTGGAATTGGCATAGAGAGCTATGGTGCTCTCTAAGATAAAATATCCTAAGATATCCTAAGATAAAATATCCTAAGATAAAACTGAAATATCCTAAGATAAAAACTGAAAAGAAGCTTTCTGAGAACTGCTTTATGTTCTTTTAATTCATCTCGGAGATTTACAGCTTTCCGTTCAAGAAGCCTTTCGCAAAGTCTGTTCTTTTGGAATTGGCAAAGGGATATTTGGAAGGCCATAGAGAGCTATGGTGCATATGGAAATATCCTAAGATAAAAACCGAAAAGAAGCTTTCTGAGAAACTGCTTTGTGTTCTGTTAATTCATCTCAGAGAGTTACAGCTTTCTCCTCGAGAAGCCCTTCGCTAAGACTGTTCTTGTGAAATTTGCAAACTGATATATGGAAGCCCATAGAAGGCTATGGTAATAAAGGAAATAACTTCGGTTAAAAACTGGAAAGAAGCTTTCTGAGAAACTACTTTGTGTTCTGTTAATTCATCTCACATTGTTACATCTTTCCCTTCAAGAAGCCTTCCCCTAAGACTGTTCTTGTGGAATTTGCTAAGTGATATGTGGAAGCCCTTAGAGAGCTATGGTGAAAAAGAAAATATCGTAACATAAAAACCGAAAAGATGCTTTCTGAAAAACTGCACTGTGTTATCTTAATTCATCTCACAGAGTTATAGCTTTCCCCTCAAGAAGCCGTTCACTAACACTGTACTTGTGTAATTTGCAAAGTCATATTTCGAAGCCCATAGAGGGATATGGTGAAAAAGGAAATCTCTTCCGTTAAAAACTGGAAAGAAGCTTTCTGAGTAACTGCTTTGTTGTCTGTTAATTAATCTAACAGAGCTACAGCTGTCCCCTCAAGAAGCCTTTCCTTAAGACTGTTCTTGTGGAAGTTGCAAAGTGATATTTGGAAGCCCATAGAGGGCTACAGTGAAAAAGGAAATATCTTCCGTTAAAAACTGGAAACAAGCTTTCTGACAACCTGCTTTGTGTTCTGTTAATTCAACTCACAGAGTTACAGATTTCCCCTAAAAAGCCTGTCTCAAGAAGCCCTTCGCTAAGGCTGTTCTTGTGAAATTTGCAAAGTGATATTTGGAAGTCCATAGAGGGATACGGTGAAAAAGGATATATCTTCCGATATAAACTGGAAATAAGTTTTCTGAGAAACTGCTGTGGGTTCTATTAATTCATTTCACGGAGCTACAGCTTTCCCCTCAAGAAGCCTTTCCCTAAGACTGTTCTTGTGATATTTGCAAAGTGATATTCGGAAGCCCATAGAGAGCTATGCTGAACAAGGAAATATCTTCCATAAAAACTGGAAAGAAGATTTCTGAGAAACTGCTGTGGGTTCTGTTAATTCATCTCACAGAGTTACAGCTTTCCCTTCAAGAAGCATTTCGCTAAGACTGTTCTTGTGGAATTTGCAAAGTGATATTCGGAAGCCCATAAAGGGCTATGGTGGAAAAGGAAATATCTTCCGTTAAAAACTGGAAAGAAGCTTTCTTAGAAACTGCTTTGTGTTCCGTTAGTTCATCTCACAGATTTACAGATTTCCTCTCGAGAAGCTGTTCAGTAAGACTGTTCTTGTGATATTTGCAAAGTGATATTAGGAAGCCCATAGAGGGCTATGGTGGAAAAAGAAATATCTTCCGTTAAAAAGTGGAAAGAAGCTTTCTGAAAAACAGTTTTGTGTCTGTTAATTCATATTACAGATTTAAGCTTTCTCCTCCGAAAGCCTTTCGCTAAGACTGTTCTTGTGGAACTTGAAATGTGATATTTGGAAAACCATAGAGGGCTATGGTGAAAAAGGAAATATCTTCCGTTAAAAACTTGGAAGAAGATTTCTGAGAAACTGCTTGTTTTTTTTTTTTTTTTTTTTTTTTTTTTTTTTGGTTAATTGATCCCAGAGAGTTACAGCTTTCCCCTCAAGAAGTCTTTCCCTAAGACTGTTATCCTGGAATTTGCAAAGTGATATTTGGAAGCCCATAGGGGGCTCTGGCGAAAAAGAAAATATCCTAAGCTAAAAACCGAAAGGAAGCTTTATGAGAAACTGTACTGTGTGCTCTTAATTCAACTCACAGATTTATAGCTTTCTCCTCAAGAAGCCGTTCACTAAGACTGTTCTTGTGGAATTTGCCAAGTGATATTTGGAAGCCCATAGAGGGATATGATGAAAAGAAAATATCTCCGTTAAAAACTGGAAAGAAACTTTCTGATTAACTGCTTTGTGGTCTGTTAGTTCTTCTAACAAAGCTACAGATTTCCCCTCAAGAAGCCTTTCGCTAAGACTGTTCTTGTGGAAGTTGTAAAGTGATATTTGGAATCCCATCGAGGGATATGGTGAAAAAGGAAATATCTTCCGTTAAAAACTGGAAAGAAGCTTTCTGAGAAACTGCTTTGTGTTCTGTTAATTCTTCTTACAAAGTTACAACTTTCGCCTCTAGAAGCCTTTTGCTAACACTGTTGGTGTGGAACTTGTGAAGTGATATTTGGAAGCCCATAGAGGGCTGTGGTGAAAAAGGAAATATCCTAAGGTAAAAACTGAAAAGAAGCATGCTGAGAAACTGCTCTGTGCTCTGTTAAATCAGCTCAGATAGTTACAGCTTTCCCTTCAAGAAGCCTCTCTCTAAGGCTGTTTTTGTGGAATTGGCAAAGAGATATTTGGAAGCCCGTAGAGGGCTATGGTGAAAAAGGCAATATCTTCCATTAAAAACTGGAAAGAAGCGTTCCGAGAAACTGCTTCGTGTTCTGTTAATTCATCTCACAGAGTTACAGCTTTCCCCTCAAGAAGCCTTTCACCAAGACTGTTCTTGTGGAATTTGCAAAGTGGTCTTTGGAAGTCCAAAGATCGCTATGGTGAAAAAGGATATAGCTTCAGTTAAAAAGTGAAAAGAAGCTTTCTGAGGAACTGCTTTGTGATATGTGATTTCCTGTCACTGAGATACAGCTGTATTTCGTAGAACTGTTGGCTAGCCTTATTTCTGTGGAATCTGAGAAATGTTACTTCGGATCTCTTTGAAGACTATAGGTCCAAAGGAAATATCCGACGCTAAATGTGTGAAAGAAGCTTTCTGAGAAACTTCTTTGTGATCTGTGAATTGATCTCACAGAGCTACAGTTTCCCCTCAAGAAGCCTTTCGCTAAGACTGTTCTCGTGGAAATTGCAAAGTGATATTTGGAAAACAATAGAGGGCTATGGTTAAAAACGAAATATCCTAAGAAATAAACTGAAAAGAAGCTTTCTGAGGAACTGCTTTATGTTCTGTTAATTCATCTCAGAGATTTACAGCTTTCCGTTCAAGAAGCCTTTCGCAAAGACTGTTCTTTTGGAATTGGCATAGAGAGCTATGGTGCTCTCTAAGATAAAATATCCTAAGATATCCTAAGATAAAATATCCTAAGATAAAACTGAAATATCCTAAGATAAAAACTGAAAAGAAGCTTTCTGAGAACTGCTTTATGTTCTTTTAATTCATCTCGGAGATTTACAGCTTTCCGTTCAAGAAGCCTTTCGCAAAGTCTGTTCTTTTGGAATTGGCAAAGGGATATTTGGAAGGCCATAGAGAGCTATGGTGCATATGGAAATATCCTAAGATAAAAACCGAAAAGAAGCTTTCTGAGAAACTGCTTTGTGTTCTGTTAATTCATCTCAGAGAGTTACAGCTTTCTCCTCGAGAAGCCCTTCGCTAAGACTGTTCTTGTGAAATTTGCAAACTGATATATGGAAGCCCATAGAAGGCTATGGTAATAAAGGAAATAACTTCGGTTAAAAACTGGAAAGAAGCTTTCTGAGAAACTACTTTGTGTTCTGTTAATTCATCTCACATTGTTACATCTTTCCCTTCAAGAAGCCTTCCCCTAAGACTGTTCTTGTGGAATTTGCTAAGTGATATGTGGAAGCCCTTAGAGAGCTATGGTGAAAAAGAAAATATCGTAACATAAAAACCGAAAAGATGCTTTCTGAAAAACTGCACTGTGTTATCTTAATTCATCTCACAGAGTTATAGCTTTCCCCTCAAGAAGCCGTTCACTAACACTGTACTTGTGTAATTTGCAAAGTCATATTTCGAAGCCCATAGAGGGATATGGTGAAAAAGGAAATCTCTTCCGTTAAAAACTGGAAAGAAGCTTTCTGAGTAACTGCTTTGTTGTCTGTTAATTAATCTAACAGAGCTACAGCTGTCCCCTCAAGAAGCCTTTCCTTAAGACTGTTCTTGTGGAAGTTGCAAAGTGATATTTGGAAGCCCATAGAGGGCTACAGTGAAAAAGGAAATATCTTCCGTTAAAAACTGGAAACAAGCTTTCTGACAACCTGCTTTGTGTTCTGTTAATTCAACTCACAGAGTTACAGATTTCCCCTAAAAAGCCTGTCTCAAGAAGCCCTTCGCTAAGGCTGTTCTTGTGAAATTTGCAAAGTGATATTTGGAAGTCCATAGAGGGATACGGTGAAAAAGGATATATCTTCCGATATAAACTGGAAATAAGTTTTCTGAGAAACTGCTGTGGGTTCTATTAATTCATTTCACGGAGCTACAGCTTTCCCCTCAAGAAGCCTTTCCCTAAGACTGTTCTTGTGATATTTGCAAAGTGATATTCGGAAGCCCATAGAGAGCTATGCTGAACAAGGAAATATCTTCCATAAAAACTGGAAAGAAGATTTCTGAGAAACTGCTGTGGGTTCTGTTAATTCATCTCACAGAGTTACAGCTTTCCCTTCAAGAAGCATTTCGCTAAGACTGTTCTTGTGGAATTTGCAAAGTGATATTCGGAAGCCCATAAAGGGCTATGGTGGAAAAGGAAATATCTTCCGTTAAAAACTGGAAAGAAGCTTTCTTAGAAACTGCTTTGTGTTCCGTTAGTTCATCTCACAGATTTACAGATTTCCTCTCAAGAAGCTGTTCAGTAAGACTGTTCTTGTGATATTTGCAAAGTGATATTAGGAAGCCCATAGAGGGCTATGGTGGAAAAAGAAATATCTTCCGTTAAAAAGTGGAAAGAAGCTTTCTGAAAAACAGTTTTGTGTCTGTTAATTCATATTACAGATTTAAGCTTTCTCCTCCGAAAGCCTTTCGCTAAGACTGTTCTTGTGGAACTTGAAATGTGGTATTTGGAAAACCATCGAGGGCTATGGTGAAAAAGGAAATATCTTCCGTTAAAAACTTGGAAGAAGATTTCTGAGAAACTGCTTGTTTTTTTTTTTTTTTTTTTTTTTTTTTTTTGGTTAATTGATCCCAGAGAGTTACAGCTTTCCCCTCAAGAAGTCTTTCCCTAAGACTGTTATCCTGGAATTTGCAAAGTGATATTTGGAAGCCCATAGGGGGCTCTGGCGAAAAAGAAAATATCCTAAGCTAAAAACCGAAAGGAAGCTTTATGAGAAACTGTACTGTGTGCTCTTAATTCAACTCACAGATTTATAGCTTTCTCCTCAAGAAGCCGTTCACTAAGACTGTTCTTGTGGAATTTGCCAAGTGATATTTGGAAGCCCATAGAGGGATATGATGAAAAGAAAATATCTCCGTTAAAAACTGGAAAGAAACTTTCTGATTAACTGCTTTGTGGTCTGTTAGTTCTTCTAACAAAGCTACAGATTTCCCCTCAAGAAGCCTTTCGCTAAGACTGTTCTTGTGGAAGTTGTAAAGTGATATTTGGAATCCCATCGAGGGATATGGTGAAAAAGGAAATATCTTCCGTTAAAAACTGGAAAGAAGCTTTCTGAGAAACTGCTTTGTGTTCTGTTAATTCTTCTTACAAAGTTACAACTTTCGCCTCTAGAAGCCTTTTGCTAACACTGTTGGTGTGGAACTTGTGAAGTGATATTTGGAAGCCCATAGAGGGCTGTGGTGAAAAAGGAAATATCCTAAGGTAAAAACTGAAAAGAAGCATGCTGAGAAACTGCTCTGTGCTCTGTTAAATCAGCTCAGATAGTTACAGCTTTCCCTTCAAGAAGCCTCTCTCTAAGGCTGTTTTTGTGGAATTGGCAAAGAGATATTTGGAAGCCCGTAGAGGGCTATGGTGAAAAAGGCAATATCTTCCATTAAAAACTGGAAAGAAGCGTTCCGAGAAACTGCTTCGTGTTCTGTTAATTCATCTCACAGAGTTACAGCTTTCCCCTCAAGAAGCCTTTCACCAAGACTGTTCTTGTGGAATTTGCAAAGTGGTCTTTGGAAGTCCAAAGATCGCTATGGTGAAAAAGGATATAGCTTCAGTTAAAAAGTGAAAAGAAGCTTTCTGAGGAACTGCTTTGTGATATGTGATTTCCTGTCACTGAGATACAGCTGTATTTCGTAGAACTGTTGGCTAGCCTTATTTCTGTGGAATCTGAGAAATGTTACTTCGGATCTCTTTGAAGACTATAGGTCCAAAGGAAATATCCGACGCTAAATGTGTGAAAGAAGCTTTCTGAGAAACTTCTTTGTGATCTGTGAATTGATCTCACAGAGCTACAGTTTCCCCTCAAGAAGCCTTTCGCTAAGACTGTTCTCGTGGAAATTGCAAAGTGATATTTGGAAAACAATAGAGGGCTATGGTTAAAAACGAAATATCCTAAGAAATAAACTGAAAAGAAGCTTTCTGAGGAACTGCTTTATGTTCTGTTAATTCATCTCAGAGATTTACAGCTTTCCGTTCAAGAAGCCTTTCGCAAAGACTGTTCTTTTGGAATTGGCATAGAGAGCTATGGTGCTCTCTAAGATAAAATATCCTAAGATATCCTAAGATAAAATATCCTAAGATAAAACTGAAATATCCTAAGATAAAAACTGAAAAGAAGCTTTCTGAGAACTGCTTTATGTTCTTTTAATTCATCTCGGAGATTTACAGCTTTCCGTTCAAGAAGCCTTTCGCAAAGTCTGTTCTTTTGGAATTGGCAAAGGGATATTTGGAAGGCCATAGAGAGCTATGGTGCATATGGAAATATCCTAAGATAAAAACCGAAAAGAAGCTTTCTGAGAAACTGCTTTGTGTTCTGTTAATTCATCTCAGAGAGTTACAGCTTTCTCCTCGAGAAGCCCTTCGCTAAGACTGTTCTTGTGAAATTTGCAAACTGATATATGGAAGCCCATAGAAGGCTATGGTAATAAAGGAAATAACTTCGGTTAAAAACTGGAAAGAAGCTTTCTGAGAAACTACTTTGTGTTCTGTTAATTCATCTCACATTGTTACATCTTTCCCTTCAAGAAGCCTTCCCCTAAGACTGTTCTTGTGGAATTTGCTAAGTGATATGTGGAAGCCCTTAGAGAGCTATGGTGAAAAAGAAAATATCGTAACATAAAAACCGAAAAGATGCTTTCTGAAAAACTGCACTGTGTTATCTTAATTCATCTCACAGAGTTATAGCTTTCCCCTCAAGAAGCCGTTCACTAACACTGTACTTGTGTAATTTGCAAAGTCATATTTCGAAGCCCATAGAGGGATATGGTGAAAAAGGAAATCTCTTCCGTTAAAAACTGGAAAGAAGCTTTCTGAGTAACTGCTTTGTTGTCTGTTAATTAATCTAACAGAGCTACAGCTGTCCCCTCAAGAAGCCTTTCCTTAAGACTGTTCTTGTGGAAGTTGCAAAGTGATATTTGGAAGCCCATAGAGGGCTACAGTGAAAAAGGAAATATCTTCCGTTAAAAACTGGAAACAAGCTTTCTGACAACCTGCTTTGTGTTCTGTTAATTCAACTCACAGAGTTACAGATTTCCCCTAAAAAGCCTGTCTCAAGAAGCCCTTCGCTAAGGCTGTTCTTGTGAAATTTGCAAAGTGATATTTGGAAGTCCATAGAGGGATACGGTGAAAAAGGATATATCTTCCGATATAAACTGGAAATAAGTTTTCTGAGAAACTGCTGTGGGTTCTATTAATTCATTTCACGGAGCTACAGCTTTCCCCTCAAGAAGCCTTTCCCTAAGACTGTTCTTGTGATATTTGCAAAGTGATATTCGGAAGCCCATAGAGAGCTATGCTGAACAAGGAAATATCTTCCATAAAAACTGGAAAGAAGATTTCTGAGAAACTGCTGTGGGTTCTGTTAATTCATCTCACAGAGTTACAGCTTTCCCTTCAAGAAGCATTTCGCTAAGACTGTTCTTGTGGAATTTGCAAAGTGATATTCGGAAGCCCATAAAGGGCTATGGTGGAAAAGGAAATATCTTCCGTTAAAAACTGGAAAGAAGCTTTCTTAGAAACTGCTTTGTGTTCCGTTAGTTCATCTCACAGATTTACAGATTTCCTCTCGAGAAGCTGTTCAGTAAGACTGTTCTTGTGATATTTGCAAAGTGATATTAGGAAGCCCATAGAGGGCTATGGTGGAAAAAGAAATATCTTCCGTTAAAAAGTGGAAAGAAGCTTTCTGAAAAACAGTTTTGTGTCTGTTAATTCATATTACAGATTTAAGCTTTCTCCTCCGAAAGCCTTTCGCTAAGACTGTTCTTGTGGAACTTGAAATGTGATATTTGGAAAACCATAGAGGGCTATGGTGAAAAAGGAAATATCTTCCGTTAAAAACTTGGAAGAAGATTTCTGAGAAACTGCTTGTTTTTTTTTTTTTTTTTTTTTTTTTTTGGTTAATTGATCCCAGAGAGTTACAGCTTTCCCCTCAAGAAGTCTTTCCCTAAGACTGTTATCCTGGAATTTGCAAAGTGATATTTGGAAGCCCATAGGGGGCTCTGGCGAAAAAGAAAATATCCTAAGCTAAAAACCGAAAGGAAGCTTTATGAGAAACTGTACTGTGTGCTCTTAATTCAACTCACAGATTTATAGCTTTCTCCTCAAGAAGCCGTTCACTAAGACTGTTCTTGTGGAATTTGCCAAGTGATATTTGGAAGCCCATAGAGGGATATGATGAAAAGAAAATATCTCCGTTAAAAACTGGAAAGAAACTTTCTGATTAACTGCTTTGTGGTCTGTTAGTTCTTCTAACAAAGCTACAGATTTCCCCTCAAGAAGCCTTTCGCTAAGACTGTTCTTGTGGAAGTTGTAAAGTGATATTTGGAATCCCATCGAGGGATATGGTGAAAAAGGAAATATCTTCCGTTAAAAACTGGAAAGAAGCTTTCTGAGAAACTGCTTTGTGTTCTGTTAATTCTTCTTACAAAGTTACAACTTTCGCCTCTAGAAGCCTTTTGCTAACACTGTTGGTGTGGAACTTGTGAAGTGATATTTGGAAGCCCATAGAGGGCTGTGGTGAAAAAGGAAATATCCTAAGGTAAAAACTGAAAAGAAGCATGCTGAGAAACTGCTCTGTGCTCTGTTAAATCAGCTCAGATAGTTACAGCTTTCCCTTCAAGAAGCCTCTCTCTAAGGCTGTTTTTGTGGAATTGGCAAAGAGATATTTGGAAGCCCGTAGAGGGCTATGGTGAAAAAGGCAATATCTTCCATTAAAAACTGGAAAGAAGCGTTCCGAGAAACTGCTTCGTGTTCTGTTAATTCATCTCACAGAGTTACAGCTTTCCCCTCAAGAAGCCTTTCACCAAGACTGTTCTTGTGGAATTTGCAAAGTGATCTTTGGAAGTCCAAAGATCGCTATGGTGAAAAAGGATATAGCTTCAGTTAAAAAGTGAAAAGAAGCTTTCTGAGGAACTGCTTTGTGATATGTGATTTCCTGTCACTGAGATACAGCTGTATTTCGTAGAACTGTTGGCTAGCCTTATTTCTGTGGAATCTGAGAAATGTTACTTCGGATCTCTTTGAAGACTATAGGTCCAAAGGAAATATCCGACGCTAAATGTGTGAAAGAAGCTTTCTGAGAAACTTCTTTGTGATCTGTGAATTGATCTCACAGAGCTACAGTTTCCCCTCAAGAAGCCTTTCGCTAAGACTGTTCTCGTGGAAATTGCAAAGTGATATTTGGAAAACAATAGAGGGCTATGGTTAAAAACGAAATATCCTAAGAAATAAACTGAAAAGAAGCTTTCTGAGGAACTGCTTTATGTTCTGTTAATTCATCTCAGAGATTTACAGCTTTCCGTTCAAGAAGCCTTTCGCAAAGACTGTTCTTTTGGAATTGGCATAGAGAGCTATGGTGCTCTCTAAGATAAAATATCCTAAGATATCCTAAGATAAAATATCCTAAGATAAAACTGAAATATCCTAAGATAAAAACTGAAAAGAAGCTTTCTGAGAACTGCTTTATGTTCTTTTAATTCATCTCGGAGATTTACAGCTTTCCGTTCAAGAAGCCTTTCGCAAAGTCTGTTCTTTTGGAATTGGCAAAGGGATATTTGGAAGGCCATAGAGAGCTATGGTGCATATGGAAATATCCTAAGATAAAAACCGAAAAGAAGCTTTCTGAGAAACTGCTTTGTGTTCTGTTAATTCATCTCAGAGAGTTACAGCTTTCTCCTCGAGAAGCCCTTCGCTAAGACTGTTCTTGTGAAATTTGCAAACTGATATATGGAAGCCCATAGAAGGCTATGGTAATAAAGGAAATAACTTCGGTTAAAAACTGGAAAGAAGCTTTCTGAGAAACTACTTTGTGTTCTGTTAATTCATCTCACATTGTTACATCTTTCCCTTCAAGAAGCCTTCCCCTAAGACTGTTCTTGTGGAATTTGCTAAGTGATATGTGGAAGCCCTTAGAGAGCTATGGTGAAAAAGAAAATATCGTAACATAAAAACCGAAAAGATGCTTTCTGAAAAACTGCACTGTGTTATCTTAATTCATCTCACAGAGTTATAGCTTTCCCCTCAAGAAGCCGTTCACTAACACTGTACTTGTGTAATTTGCAAAGTCATATTTCGAAGCCCATAGAGGGATATGGTGAAAAAGGAAATCTCTTCCGTTAAAAACTGGAAAGAAGCTTTCTGAGTAACTGCTTTGTTGTCTGTTAATTAATCTAACAGAGCTACAGCTGTCCCCTCAAGAAGCCTTTCCTTAAGACTGTTCTTGTGGAAGTTGCAAAGTGATATTTGGAAGCCCATAGAGGGCTACAGTGAAAAAGGAAATATCTTCCGTTAAAAACTGGAAACAAGCTTTCTGACAACCTGCTTTGTGTTCTGTTAATTCAACTCACAGAGTTACAGATTTCCCCTAAAAAGCCTGTCTCAAGAAGCCCTTCGCTAAGGCTGTTCTTGTGAAATTTGCAAAGTGATATTTGGAAGTCCATAGAGGGATACGGTGAAAAAGGATATATCTTCCGATATAAACTGGAAATAAGTTTTCTGAGAAACTGCTGTGGGTTCTATTAATTCATTTCACGGAGCTACAGCTTTCCCCTCAAGAAGCCTTTCCCTAAGACTGTTCTTGTGATATTTGCAAAGTGATATTCGGAAGCCCATAGAGAGCTATGCTGAACAAGGAAATATCTTCCATAAAAACTGGAAAGAAGATTTCTGAGAAACTGCTGTGGGTTCTGTTAATTCATCTCACAGAGTTACAGCTTTCCCTTCAAGAAGCATTTCGCTAAGACTGTTCTTGTGGAATTTGCAAAGTGATATTCGGAAGCCCATAAAGGGCTATGGTGGAAAAGGAAATATCTTCCGTTAAAAACTGGAAAGAAGCTTTCTTAGAAACTGCTTTGTGTTCCGTTAGTTCATCTCACAGATTTACAGATTTCCTCTCGAGAAGCTGTTCAGTAAGACTGTTCTTGTGATATTTGCAAAGTGATATTAGGAAGCCCATAGAGGGCTATGGTGGAAAAAGAAATATCTTCCGTTAAAAAGTGGAAAGAAGCTTTCTGAAAAACAGTTTTGTGTCTGTTAATTCATATTACAGATTTAAGCTTTCTCCTCCGAAAGCCTTTCGCTAAGACTGTTCTTGTGGAACTTGAAATGTGATATTTGGAAAACCATAGAGGGCTATGGTGAAAAAGGAAATATCTTCCGTTAAAAACTTGGAAGAAGATTTCTGAGAAACTGCTTGTTTTTTTTTTTTTTTTTTTTTTTTTTTTTTTGGTTAATTGATCCCAGAGAGTTACAGCTTTCCCCTCAAGAAGTCTTTCCCTAAGACTGTTATCCTGGAATTTGCAAAGTGATATTTGGAAGCCCATAGGGGGCTCTGGCGAAAAAGAAAATATCCTAAGCTAAAAACCGAAAGGAAGCTTTATGAGAAACTGTACTGTGTGCTCTTAATTCAACTCACAGATTTATAGCTTTCTCCTCAAGAAGCCGTTCACTAAGACTGTTCTTGTGGAATTTGCCAAGTGATATTTGGAAGCCCATAGAGGGATATGATGAAAAGAAAATATCTCCGTTAAAAACTGGAAAGAAACTTTCTGATTAACTGCTTTGTGGTCTGTTAGTTCTTCTAACAAAGCTACAGATTTCCCCTCAAGAAGCCTTTCGCTAAGACTGTTCTTGTGGAAGTTGTAAAGTGATATTTGGAATCCCATCGAGGGATATGGTGAAAAAGGAAATATCTTCCGTTAAAAACTGGAAAGAAGCTTTCTGAGAAACTGCTTTGTGTTCTGTTAATTCTTCTTACAAAGTTACAACTTTCGCCTCTAGAAGCCTTTTGCTAACACTGTTGGTGTGGAACTTGTGAAGTGATATTTGGAAGCCCATAGAGGGCTGTGGTGAAAAAGGAAATATCCTAAGGTAAAAACTGAAAAGAAGCATGCTGAGAAACTGCTCTGTGCTCTGTTAAATCAGCTCAGATAGTTACAGCTTTCCCTTCAAGAAGCCTCTCTCTAAGGCTGTTTTTGTGGAATTGGCAAAGAGATATTTGGAAGCCCGTAGAGGGCTATGGTGAAAAAGGCAATATCTTCCATTAAAAACTGGAAAGAAGCGTTCCGAGAAACTGCTTCGTGTTCTGTTAATTCATCTCACAGAGTTACAGCTTTCCCCTCAAGAAGCCTTTCACCAAGACTGTTCTTGTGGAATTTGCAAAGTGGTCTTTGGAAGTCCAAAGATCGCTATGGTGAAAAAGGATATAGCTTCAGTTAAAAAGTGAAAAGAAGCTTTCTGAGGAACTGCTTTGTGATATGTGATTTCCTGTCACTGAGATACAGCTGTATTTCGTAGAACTGTTGGCTAGCCTTATTTCTGTGGAATCTGAGAAATGTTACTTCGGATCTCTTTGAAGACTATAGGTCCAAAGGAAATATCCGACGCTAAATGTGTGAAAGAAGCTTTCTGAGAAACTTCTTTGTGATCTGTGAATTGATCTCACAGAGCTACAGTTTCCCCTCAAGAAGCCTTTCGCTAAGACTGTTCTCGTGGAAATTGCAAAGTGATATTTGGAAAACAATAGAGGGCTATGGTTAAAAACGAAATATCCTAAGAAATAAACTGAAAAGAAGCTTTCTGAGGAACTGCTTTATGTTCTGTTAATTCATCTCAGAGATTTACAGCTTTCCGTTCAAGAAGCCTTTCGCAAAGACTGTTCTTTTGGAATTGGCATAGAGAGCTATGGTGCTCTCTAAGATAAAATATCCTAAGATATCCTAAGATAAAATATCCTAAGATAAAACTGAAATATCCTAAGATAAAAACTGAAAAGAAGCTTTCTGAGAACTGCTTTATGTTCTTTTAATTCATCTCGGAGATTTACAGCTTTCCGTTCAAGAAGCCTTTCGCAAAGTCTGTTCTTTTGGAATTGGCAAAGGGATATTTGGAAGGCCATAGAGAGCTATGGTGCATATGGAAATATCCTAAGATAAAAACCGAAAAGAAGCTTTCTGAGAAACTGCTTTGTGTTCTGTTAATTCATCTCAGAGAGTTACAGCTTTCTCCTCGAGAAGCCCTTCGCTAAGACTGTTCTTGTGAAATTTGCAAACTGATATATGGAAGCCCATAGAAGGCTATGGTAATAAAGGAAATAACTTCGGTTAAAAACTGGAAAGAAGCTTTCTGAGAAACTACTTTGTGTTCTGTTAATTCATCTCACATTGTTACATCTTTCCCTTCAAGAAGCCTTCCCCTAAGACTGTTCTTGTGGAATTTGCTAAGTGATATGTGGAAGCCCTTAGAGAGCTATGGTGAAAAAGAAAATATCGTAACATAAAAACCGAAAAGATGCTTTCTGAAAAACTGCACTGTGTTATCTTAATTCATCTCACAGAGTTATAGCTTTCCCCTCAAGAAGCCGTTCACTAACACTGTACTTGTGTAATTTGCAAAGTCATATTTCGAAGCCCATAGAGGGATATGGTGAAAAAGGAAATCTCTTCCGTTAAAAACTGGAAAGAAGCTTTCTGAGTAACTGCTTTGTTGTCTGTTAATTAATCTAACAGAGCTACAGCTGTCCCCTCAAGAAGCCTTTCCTTAAGACTGTTCTTGTGGAAGTTGCAAAGTGATATTTGGAAGCCCATAGAGGGCTACAGTGAAAAAGGAAATATCTTCCGTTAAAAACTGGAAACAAGCTTTCTGACAACCTGCTTTGTGTTCTGTTAATTCAACTCACAGAGTTACAGATTTCCCCTAAAAAGCCTGTCTCAAGAAGCCCTTCGCTAAGGCTGTTCTTGTGAAATTTGCAAAGTGATATTTGGAAGTCCATAGAGGGATACGGTGAAAAAGGATATATCTTCCGATATAAACTGGAAATAAGTTTTCTGAGAAACTGCTGTGGGTTCTATTAATTCATTTCACGGAGCTACAGCTTTCCCCTCAAGAAGCCTTTCCCTAAGACTGTTCTTGTGATATTTGCAAAGTGATATTCGGAAGCCCATAGAGAGCTATGCTGAACAAGGAAATATCTTCCATAAAAACTGGAAAGAAGATTTCTGAGAAACTGCTGTGGGTTCTGTTAATTCATCTCACAGAGTTACAGCTTTCCCTTCAAGAAGCATTTCGCTAAGACTGTTCTTGTGGAATTTGCAAAGTGATATTCGGAAGCCCATAAAGGGCTATGGTGGAAAAGGAAATATCTTCCGTTAAAAACTGGAAAGAAGCTTTCTTAGAAACTGCTTTGTGTTCCGTTAGTTCATCTCACAGATTTACAGATTTCCTCTCGAGAAGCTGTTCAGTAAGACTGTTCTTGTGATATTTGCAAAGTGATATTAGGAAGCCCATAGAGGGCTATGGTGGAAAAAGAAATATCTTCCGTTAAAAAGTGGAAAGAAGCTTTCTGAAAAACAGTTTTGTGTCTGTTAATTCATATTACAGATTTAAGCTTTCTCCTCCGAAAGCCTTTCGCTAAGACTGTTCTTGTGGAACTTGAAATGTGATATTTGGAAAACCATAGAGGGCTATGGTGAAAAAGGAAATATCTTCCGTTAAAAACTTGGAAGAAGATTTCTGAGAAACTGCTTGTTTTTTTTTTTTTTTTTTTTTTTTTTTTTTGGTTAATTGATCCCAGAGAGTTACAGCTTTCCCCTCAAGAAGTCTTTCCCTAAGACTGTTATCCTGGAATTTGCAAAGTGATATTTGGAAGCCCATAGGGGGCTCTGGCGAAAAAGAAAATATCCTAAGCTAAAAACCGAAAGGAAGCTTTATGAGAAACTGTACTGTGTGCTCTTAATTCAACTCACAGATTTATAGCTTTCTCCTCAAGAAGCCGTTCACTAAGACTGTTCTTGTGGAATTTGCCAAGTGATATTTGGAAGCCCATAGAGGGATATGATGAAAAGAAAATATCTCCGTTAAAAACTGGAAAGAAACTTTCTGATTAACTGCTTTGTGGTCTGTTAGTTCTTCTAACAAAGCTACAGATTTCCCCTCAAGAAGCCTTTCGCTAAGACTGTTCTTGTGGAAGTTGTAAAGTGATATTTGGAATCCCATCGAGGGATATGGTGAAAAAGGAAATATCTTCCGTTAAAAACTGGAAAGAAGCTTTCTGAGAAACTGCTTTGTGTTCTGTTAATTCTTCTTACAAAGTTACAACTTTCGCCTCTAGAAGCCTTTTGCTAACACTGTTGGTGTGGAACTTGTGAAGTGATATTTGGAAGCCCATAGAGGGCTGTGGTGAAAAAGGAAATATCCTAAGGTAAAAACTGAAAAGAAGCATGCTGAGAAACTGCTCTGTGCTCTGTTAAATCAGCTCAGATAGTTACAGCTTTCCCTTCAAGAAGCCTCTCTCTAAGGCTGTTTTTGTGGAATTGGCAAAGAGATATTTGGAAGCCCGTAGAGGGCTATGGTGAAAAAGGCAATATCTTCCATTAAAAACTGGAAAGAAGCGTTCCGAGAAACTGCTTCGTGTTCTGTTAATTCATCTCACAGAGTTACAGCTTTCCCCTCAAGAAGCCTTTCACCAAGACTGTTCTTGTGGAATTTGCAAAGTGGTCTTTGGAAGTCCAAAGATCGCTATGGTGAAAAAGGATATAGCTTCAGTTAAAAAGTGAAAAGAAGCTTTCTGAGGAACTGCTTTGTGATATGTGATTTCCTGTCACTGAGATACAGCTGTATTTCGTAGAACTGTTGGCTAGCCTTATTTCTGTGGAATCTGAGAAATGTTACTTCGGATCTCTTTGAAGACTATAGGTCCAAAGGAAATATCCGACGCTAAATGTGTGAAAGAAGCTTTCTGAGAAACTTCTTTGTGATCTGTGAATTGATCTCACAGAGCTACAGTTTCCCCTCAAGAAGCCTTTCGCTAAGACTGTTCTCGTGGAAATTGCAAAGTGATATTTGGAAAACAATAGAGGGCTATGGTTAAAAACGAAATATCCTAAGAAATAAACTGAAAAGAAGCTTTCTGAGGAACTGCTTTATGTTCTGTTAATTCATCTCAGAGATTTACAGCTTTCCGTTCAAGAAGCCTTTCGCAAAGACTGTTCTTTTGGAATTGGCATAGAGAGCTATGGTGCTCTCTAAGATAAAATATCCTAAGATATCCTAAGATAAAATATCCTAAGATAAAACTGAAATATCCTAAGATAAAAACTGAAAAGAAGCTTTCTGAGAACTGCTTTATGTTCTTTTAATTCATCTCGGAGATTTACAGCTTTCCGTTCAAGAAGCCTTTCGCAAAGTCTGTTCTTTTGGAATTGGCAAAGGGATATTTGGAAGGCCATAGAGAGCTATGGTGCATATGGAAATATCCTAAGATAAAAACCGAAAAGAAGCTTTCTGAGAAACTGCTTTGTGTTCTGTTAATTCATCTCAGAGAGTTACAGCTTTCTCCTCGAGAAGCCCTTCGCTAAGACTGTTCTTGTGAAATTTGCAAACTGATATATGGAAGCCCATAGAAGGCTATGGTAATAAAGGAAATAACTTCGGTTAAAAACTGGAAAGAAGCTTTCTGAGAAACTACTTTGTGTTCTGTTAATTCATCTCACATTGTTACATCTTTCCCTTCAAGAAGCCTTCCCCTAAGACTGTTCTTGTGGAATTTGCTAAGTGATATGTGGAAGCCCTTAGAGAGCTATGGTGAAAAAGAAAATATCGTAACATAAAAACCGAAAAGATGCTTTCTGAAAAACTGCACTGTGTTATCTTAATTCATCTCACAGAGTTATAGCTTTCCCCTCAAGAAGCCGTTCACTAACACTGTACTTGTGTAATTTGCAAAGTCATATTTCGAAGCCCATAGAGGGATATGGTGAAAAAGGAAATCTCTTCCGTTAAAAACTGGAAAGAAGCTTTCTGAGTAACTGCTTTGTTGTCTGTTAATTAATCTAACAGAGCTACAGCTGTCCCCTCAAGAAGCCTTTCCTTAAGACTGTTCTTGTGGAAGTTGCAAAGTGATATTTGGAAGCCCATAGAGGGCTACAGTGAAAAAGGAAATATCTTCCGTTAAAAACTGGAAACAAGCTTTCTGACAACCTGCTTTGTGTTCTGTTAATTCAACTCACAGAGTTACAGATTTCCCCTAAAAAGCCTGTCTCAAGAAGCCCTTCGCTAAGGCTGTTCTTGTGAAATTTGCAAAGTGATATTTGGAAGTCCATAGAGGGATACGGTGAAAAAGGATATATCTTCCGATATAAACTGGAAATAAGTTTTCTGAGAAACTGCTGTGGGTTCTATTAATTCATTTCACGGAGCTACAGCTTTCCCCTCAAGAAGCCTTTCCCTAAGACTGTTCTTGTGATATTTGCAAAGTGATATTCGGAAGCCCATAGAGAGCTATGCTGAACAAGGAAATATCTTCCATAAAAACTGGAAAGAAGATTTCTGAGAAACTGCTGTGGGTTCTGTTAATTCATCTCACAGAGTTACAGCTTTCCCTTCAAGAAGCATTTCGCTAAGACTGTTCTTGTGGAATTTGCAAAGTGATATTCGGAAGCCCATAAAGGGCTATGGTGGAAAAGGAAATATCTTCCGTTAAAAACTGGAAAGAAGCTTTCTTAGAAACTGCTTTGTGTTCCGTTAGTTCATCTCACAGATTTACAGATTTCCTCTCAAGAAGCTGTTCAGTAAGACTGTTCTTGTGATATTTGCAAAGTGATATTAGGAAGCCCATAGAGGGCTATGGTGGAAAAAGAAATATCTTCCGTTAAAAAGTGGAAAGAAGCTTTCTGAAAAACAGTTTTGTGTCTGTTAATTCATATTACAGATTTAAGCTTTCTCCTCCGAAAGCCTTTCGCTAAGACTGTTCTTGTGGAACTTGAAATGTGATATTTGGAAAACCATCGAGGGCTATGGTGAAAAAGGAAATATCTTCCGTTAAAAACTTGGAAGAAGATTTCTGAGAAACTGCTTGTTTTTTTTTTTTTTTTTTTTTTTTTTTTTTGGTTAATTGATCCCAGAGAGTTACAGCTTTCCCCTCAAGAAGTCTTTCCCTAAGACTGTTATCCTGGAATTTGCAAAGTGATATTTGGAAGCCCATAGGGGGCTCTGGCGAAAAAGAAAATATCCTAAGCTAAAAACCGAAAGGAAGCTTTATGAGAAACTGTACTGTGTGCTCTTAATTCAACTCACAGATTTATAGCTTTCTCCTCAAGAAGCCGTTCACTAAGACTGTTCTTGTGGAATTTGCCAAGTGATATTTGGAAGCCCATAGAGGGATATGATGAAAAGAAAATATCTCCGTTAAAAACTGGAAAGAAACTTTCTGATTAACTGCTTTGTGGTCTGTTAGTTCTTCTAACAAAGCTACAGATTTCCCCTCAAGAAGCCTTTCGCTAAGACTGTTCTTGTGGAAGTTGTAAAGTGATATTTGGAATCCCATCGAGGGATATGGTGAAAAAGGAAATATCTTCCGTTAAAAACTGGAAAGAAGCTTTCTGAGAAACTGCTTTGTGTTCTGTTAATTCTTCTTACAAAGTTACAACTTTCGCCTCTAGAAGCCTTTTGCTAACACTGTTGGTGTGGAACTTGTGAAGTGATATTTGGAAGCCCATAGAGGGCTGTGGTGAAAAAGGAAATATCCTAAGGTAAAAACTGAAAAGAAGCATGCTGAGAAACTGCTCTGTGCTCTGTTAAATCAGCTCAGATAGTTACAGCTTTCCCTTCAAGAAGCCTCTCTCTAAGGCTGTTTTTGTGGAATTGGCAAAGAGATATTTGGAAGCCCGTAGAGGGCTATGGTGAAAAAGGCAATATCTTCCATTAAAAACTGGAAAGAAGCGTTCCGAGAAACTGCTTCGTGTTCTGTTAATTCATCTCACAGAGTTACAGCTTTCCCCTCAAGAAGCCTTTCACCAAGACTGTTCTTGTGGAATTTGCAAAGTGGTCTTTGGAAGTCCAAAGATCGCTATGGTGAAAAAGGATATAGCTTCAGTTAAAAAGTGAAAAGAAGCTTTCTGAGGAACTGCTTTGTGATATGTGATTTCCTGTCACTGAGATACAGCTGTATTTCGTAGAACTGTTGGCTAGCCTTATTTCTGTGGAATCTGAGAAATGTTACTTCGGATCTCTTTGAAGACTATAGGTCCAAAGGAAATATCCGACGCTAAATGTGTGAAAGAAGCTTTCTGAGAAACTTCTTTGTGATCTGTGAATTGATCTCACAGAGCTACAGTTTCCCCTCAAGAAGCCTTTCGCTAAGACTGTTCTCGTGGAAATTGCAAAGTGATATTTGGAAAACAATAGAGGGCTATGGTTAAAAACGAAATATCCTAAGAAATAAACTGAAAAGAAGCTTTCTGAGGAACTGCTTTATGTTCTGTTAATTCATCTCAGAGATTTACAGCTTTCCGTTCAAGAAGCCTTTCGCAAAGACTGTTCTTTTGGAATTGGCATAGAGAGCTATGGTGCTCTCTAAGATAAAATATCCTAAGATATCCTAAGATAAAATATCCTAAGATAAAACTGAAATATCCTAAGATAAAAACTGAAAAGAAGCTTTCTGAGAACTGCTTTATGTTCTTTTAATTCATCTCGGAGATTTACAGCTTTCCGTTCAAGAAGCCTTTCGCAAAGTCTGTTCTTTTGGAATTGGCAAAGGGATATTTGGAAGGCCATAGAGAGCTATGGTGCATATGGAAATATCCTAAGATAAAAACCGAAAAGAAGCTTTCTGAGAAACTGCTTTGTGTTCTGTTAATTCATCTCAGAGAGTTACAGCTTTCTCCTCGAGAAGCCCTTCGCTAAGACTGTTCTTGTGAAATTTGCAAACTGATATATGGAAGCCCATAGAAGGCTATGGTAATAAAGGAAATAACTTCGGTTAAAAACTGGAAAGAAGCTTTCTGAGAAACTACTTTGTGTTCTGTTAATTCATCTCACATTGTTACATCTTTCCCTTCAAGAAGCCTTCCCCTAAGACTGTTCTTGTGGAATTTGCTAAGTGATATGTGGAAGCCCTTAGAGAGCTATGGTGAAAAAGAAAATATCGTAACATAAAAACCGAAAAGATGCTTTCTGAAAAACTGCACTGTGTTATCTTAATTCATCTCACAGAGTTATAGCTTTCCCCTCAAGAAGCCGTTCACTAACACTGTACTTGTGTAATTTGCAAAGTCATATTTCGAAGCCCATAGAGGGATATGGTGAAAAAGGAAATCTCTTCCGTTAAAAACTGGAAAGAAGCTTTCTGAGTAACTGCTTTGTTGTCTGTTAATTAATCTAACAGAGCTACAGCTGTCCCCTCAAGAAGCCTTTCCTTAAGACTGTTCTTGTGGAAGTTGCAAAGTGATATTTGGAAGCCCATAGAGGGCTACAGTGAAAAAGGAAATATCTTCCGTTAAAAACTGGAAACAAGCTTTCTGACAACCTGCTTTGTGTTCTGTTAATTCAACTCACAGAGTTACAGATTTCCCCTAAAAAGCCTGTCTCAAGAAGCCCTTCGCTAAGGCTGTTCTTGTGAAATTTGCAAAGTGATATTTGGAAGTCCATAGAGGGATACGGTGAAAAAGGATATATCTTCCGATATAAACTGGAAATAAGTTTTCTGAGAAACTGCTGTGGGTTCTATTAATTCATTTCACGGAGCTACAGCTTTCCCCTCAAGAAGCCTTTCCCTAAGACTGTTCTTGTGATATTTGCAAAGTGATATTCGGAAGCCCATAGAGAGCTATGCTGAACAAGGAAATATCTTCCATAAAAACTGGAAAGAAGATTTCTGAGAAACTGCTGTGGGTTCTGTTAATTCATCTCACAGAGTTACAGCTTTCCCTTCAAGAAGCATTTCGCTAAGACTGTTCTTGTGGAATTTGCAAAGTGATATTCGGAAGCCCATAAAGGGCTATGGTGGAAAAGGAAATATCTTCCGTTAAAAACTGGAAAGAAGCTTTCTTAGAAACTGCTTTGTGTTCCGTTAGTTCATCTCACAGATTTACAGATTTCCTCTCAAGAAGCTGTTCAGTAAGACTGTTCTTGTGATATTTGCAAAGTGATATTAGGAAGCCCATAGAGGGCTATGGTGGAAAAAGAAATATCTTCCGTTAAAAAGTGGAAAGAAGCTTTCTGAAAAACAGTTTTGTGTCTGTTAATTCATATTACAGATTTAAGCTTTCTCCTCCGAAAGCCTTTCGCTAAGACTGTTCTTGTGGAACTTGAAATGTGATATTTGGAAAACCATCGAGGGCTATGGTGAAAAAGGAAATATCTTCCGTTAAAAACTTGGAAGAAGATTTCTGAGAAACTGCTTGTTTTTTTTTTTTTTTTTTTTTTTTTTTTTTTGGTTAATTGATCCCAGAGAGTTACAGCTTTCCCCTCAAGAAGTCTTTCCCTAAGACTGTTATCCTGGAATTTGCAAAGTGATATTTGGAAGCCCATAGGGGGCTCTGGCGAAAAAGAAAATATCCTAAGCTAAAAACCGAAAGGAAGCTTTATGAGAAACTGTACTGTGTGCTCTTAATTCAACTCACAGATTTATAGCTTTCTCCTCAAGAAGCCGTTCACTAAGACTGTTCTTGTGGAATTTGCCAAGTGATATTTGGAAGCCCATAGAGGGATATGATGAAAAGAAAATATCTCCGTTAAAAACTGGAAAGAAACTTTCTGATTAACTGCTTTGTGGTCTGTTAGTTCTTCTAACAAAGCTACAGATTTCCCCTCAAGAAGCCTTTCGCTAAGACTGTTCTTGTGGAAGTTGTAAAGTGATATTTGGAATCCCATCGAGGGATATGGTGAAAAAGGAAATATCTTCCGTTAAAAACTGGAAAGAAGCTTTCTGAGAAACTGCTTTGTGTTCTGTTAATTCTTCTTACAAAGTTACAACTTTCGCCTCTAGAAGCCTTTTGCTAACACTGTTGGTGTGGAACTTGTGAAGTGATATTTGGAAGCCCATAGAGGGCTGTGGTGAAAAAGGAAATATCCTAAGGTAAAAACTGAAAAGAAGCATGCTGAGAAACTGCTCTGTGCTCTGTTAAATCAGCTCAGATAGTTACAGCTTTCCCTTCAAGAAGCCTCTCTCTAAGGCTGTTTTTGTGGAATTGGCAAAGAGATATTTGGAAGCCCGTAGAGGGCTATGGTGAAAAAGGCAATATCTTCCATTAAAAACTGGAAAGAAGCGTTCCGAGAAACTGCTTCGTGTTCTGTTAATTCATCTCACAGAGTTACAGCTTTCCCCTCAAGAAGCCTTTCACCAAGACTGTTCTTGTGGAATTTGCAAAGTGGTCTTTGGAAGTCCAAAGATCGCTATGGTGAAAAAGGATATAGCTTCAGTTAAAAAGTGAAAAGAAGCTTTCTGAGGAACTGCTTTGTGATATGTGATTTCCTGTCACTGAGATACAGCTGTATTTCGTAGAACTGTTGGCTAGCCTTATTTCTGTGGAATCTGAGAAATGTTACTTCGGATCTCTTTGAAGACTATAGGTCCAAAGGAAATATCCGACGCTAAATGTGTGAAAGAAGCTTTCTGAGAAACTTCTTTGTGATCTGTGAATTGATCTCACAGAGCTACAGTTTCCCCTCAAGAAGCCTTTCGCTAAGACTGTTCTCGTGGAAATTGCAAAGTGATATTTGGAAAACAATAGAGGGCTATGGTTAAAAACGAAATATCCTAAGAAATAAACTGAAAAGAAGCTTTCTGAGGAACTGCTTTATGTTCTGTTAATTCATCTCAGAGATTTACAGCTTTCCGTTCAAGAAGCCTTTCGCAAAGACTGTTCTTTTGGAATTGGCATAGAGAGCTATGGTGCTCTCTAAGATAAAATATCCTAAGATATCCTAAGATAAAATATCCTAAGATAAAACTGAAATATCCTAAGATAAAAACTGAAAAGAAGCTTTCTGAGAACTGCTTTATGTTCTTTTAATTCATCTCGGAGATTTACAGCTTTCCGTTCAAGAAGCCTTTCGCAAAGTCTGTTCTTTTGGAATTGGCAAAGGGATATTTGGAAGGCCATAGAGAGCTATGGTGCATATGGAAATATCCTAAGATAAAAACCGAAAAGAAGCTTTCTGAGAAACTGCTTTGTGTTCTGTTAATTCATCTCAGAGAGTTACAGCTTTCTCCTCGAGAAGCCCTTCGCTAAGACTGTTCTTGTGAAATTTGCAAACTGATATATGGAAGCCCATAGAAGGCTATGGTAATAAAGGAAATAACTTCGGTTAAAAACTGGAAAGAAGCTTTCTGAGAAACTACTTTGTGTTCTGTTAATTCATCTCACATTGTTACATCTTTCCCTTCAAGAAGCCTTCCCCTAAGACTGTTCTTGTGGAATTTGCTAAGTGATATGTGGAAGCCCTTAGAGAGCTATGGTGAAAAAGAAAATATCGTAACATAAAAACCGAAAAGATGCTTTCTGAAAAACTGCACTGTGTTATCTTAATTCATCTCACAGAGTTATAGCTTTCCCCTCAAGAAGCCGTTCACTAACACTGTACTTGTGTAATTTGCAAAGTCATATTTCGAAGCCCATAGAGGGATATGGTGAAAAAGGAAATCTCTTCCGTTAAAAACTGGAAAGAAGCTTTCTGAGTAACTGCTTTGTTGTCTGTTAATTAATCTAACAGAGCTACAGCTGTCCCCTCAAGAAGCCTTTCCTTAAGACTGTTCTTGTGGAAGTTGCAAAGTGATATTTGGAAGCCCATAGAGGGCTACAGTGAAAAAGGAAATATCTTCCGTTAAAAACTGGAAACAAGCTTTCTGACAACCTGCTTTGTGTTCTGTTAATTCAACTCACAGAGTTACAGATTTCCCCTAAAAAGCCTGTCTCAAGAAGCCCTTCGCTAAGGCTGTTCTTGTGAAATTTGCAAAGTGATATTTGGAAGTCCATAGAGGGATACGGTGAAAAAGGATATATCTTCCGATATAAACTGGAAATAAGTTTTCTGAGAAACTGCTGTGGGTTCTATTAATTCATTTCACGGAGCTACAGCTTTCCCCTCAAGAAGCCTTTCCCTAAGACTGTTCTTGTGATATTTGCAAAGTGATATTCGGAAGCCCATAGAGAGCTATGCTGAACAAGGAAATATCTTCCATAAAAACTGGAAAGAAGATTTCTGAGAAACTGCTGTGGGTTCTGTTAATTCATCTCACAGAGTTACAGCTTTCCCTTCAAGAAGCATTTCGCTAAGACTGTTCTTGTGGAATTTGCAAAGTGATATTCGGAAGCCCATAAAGGGCTATGGTGGAAAAGGAAATATCTTCCGTTAAAAACTGGAAAGAAGCTTTCTTAGAAACTGCTTTGTGTTCCGTTAGTTCATCTCACAGATTTACAGATTTCCTCTCGAGAAGCTGTTCAGTAAGACTGTTCTTGTGATATTTGCAAAGTGATATTAGGAAGCCCATAGAGGGCTATGGTGGAAAAAGAAATATCTTCCGTTAAAAAGTGGAAAGAAGCTTTCTGAAAAACAGTTTTGTGTCTGTTAATTCATATTACAGATTTAAGCTTTCTCCTCCGAAAGCCTTTCGCTAAGACTGTTCTTGTGGAACTTGAAATGTGATATTTGGAAAACCATAGAGGGCTATGGTGAAAAAGGAAATATCTTCCGTTAAAAACTTGGAAGAAGATTTCTGAGAAACTGCTTGTTTTTTTTTTTTTTTTTTTTTTTTTTTTTTTGGTTAATTGATCCCAGAGAGTTACAGCTTTCCCCTCAAGAAGTCTTTCCCTAAGACTGTTATCCTGGAATTTGCAAAGTGATATTTGGAAGCCCATAGGGGGCTCTGGCGAAAAAGAAAATATCCTAAGCTAAAAACCGAAAGGAAGCTTTATGAGAAACTGTACTGTGTGCTCTTAATTCAACTCACAGATTTATAGCTTTCTCCTCAAGAAGCCGTTCACTAAGACTGTTCTTGTGGAATTTGCCAAGTGATATTTGGAAGCCCATAGAGGGATATGATGAAAAGAAAATATCTCCGTTAAAAACTGGAAAGAAACTTTCTGATTAACTGCTTTGTGGTCTGTTAGTTCTTCTAACAAAGCTACAGATTTCCCCTCAAGAAGCCTTTCGCTAAGACTGTTCTTGTGGAAGTTGTAAAGTGATATTTGGAATCCCATCGAGGGATATGGTGAAAAAGGAAATATCTTCCGTTAAAAACTGGAAAGAAGCTTTCTGAGAAACTGCTTTGTGTTCTGTTAATTCTTCTTACAAAGTTACAACTTTCGCCTCTAGAAGCCTTTTGCTAACACTGTTGGTGTGGAACTTGTGAAGTGATATTTGGAAGCCCATAGAGGGCTGTGGTGAAAAAGGAAATATCCTAAGGTAAAAACTGAAAAGAAGCATGCTGAGAAACTGCTCTGTGCTCTGTTAAATCAGCTCAGATAGTTACAGCTTTCCCTTCAAGAAGCCTCTCTCTAAGGCTGTTTTTGTGGAATTGGCAAAGAGATATTTGGAAGCCCGTAGAGGGCTATGGTGAAAAAGGCAATATCTTCCATTAAAAACTGGAAAGAAGCGTTCCGAGAAACTGCTTCGTGTTCTGTTAATTCATCTCACAGAGTTACAGCTTTCCCCTCAAGAAGCCTTTCACCAAGACTGTTCTTGTGGAATTTGCAAAGTGGTCTTTGGAAGTCCAAAGATCGCTATGGTGAAAAAGGATATAGCTTCAGTTAAAAAGTGAAAAGAAGCTTTCTGAGGAACTGCTTTGTGATATGTGATTTCCTGTCACTGAGATACAGCTGTATTTCGTAGAACTGTTGGCTAGCCTTATTTCTGTGGAATCTGAGAAATGTTACTTCGGATCTCTTTGAAGACTATAGGTCCAAAGGAAATATCCGACGCTAAATGTGTGAAAGAAGCTTTCTGAGAAACTTCTTTGTGATCTGTGAATTGATCTCACAGAGCTACAGTTTCCCCTCAAGAAGCCTTTCGCTAAGACTGTTCTCGTGGAAATTGCAAAGTGATATTTGGAAAACAATAGAGGGCTATGGTTAAAAACGAAATATCCTAAGAAATAAACTGAAAAGAAGCTTTCTGAGGAACTGCTTTATGTTCTGTTAATTCATCTCAGAGATTTACAGCTTTCCGTTCAAGAAGCCTTTCGCAAAGACTGTTCTTTTGGAATTGGCATAGAGAGCTATGGTGCTCTCTAAGATAAAATATCCTAAGATATCCTAAGATAAAATATCCTAAGATAAAACTGAAATATCCTAAGATAAAAACTGAAAAGAAGCTTTCTGAGAACTGCTTTATGTTCTTTTAATTCATCTCGGAGATTTACAGCTTTCCGTTCAAGAAGCCTTTCGCAAAGTCTGTTCTTTTGGAATTGGCAAAGGGATATTTGGAAGGCCATAGAGAGCTATGGTGCATATGGAAATATCCTAAGATAAAAACCGAAAAGAAGCTTTCTGAGAAACTGCTTTGTGTTCTGTTAATTCATCTCAGAGAGTTACAGCTTTCTCCTCGAGAAGCCCTTCGCTAAGACTGTTCTTGTGAAATTTGCAAACTGATATATGGAAGCCCATAGAAGGCTATGGTAATAAAGGAAATAACTTCGGTTAAAAACTGGAAAGAAGCTTTCTGAGAAACTACTTTGTGTTCTGTTAATTCATCTCACATTGTTACATCTTTCCCTTCAAGAAGCCTTCCCCTAAGACTGTTCTTGTGGAATTTGCTAAGTGATATGTGGAAGCCCTTAGAGAGCTATGGTGAAAAAGAAAATATCGTAACATAAAAACCGAAAAGATGCTTTCTGAAAAACTGCACTGTGTTATCTTAATTCATCTCACAGAGTTATAGCTTTCCCCTCAAGAAGCCGTTCACTAACACTGTACTTGTGTAATTTGCAAAGTCATATTTCGAAGCCCATAGAGGGATATGGTGAAAAAGGAAATCTCTTCCGTTAAAAACTGGAAAGAAGCTTTCTGAGTAACTGCTTTGTTGTCTGTTAATTAATCTAACAGAGCTACAGCTGTCCCCTCAAGAAGCCTTTCCTTAAGACTGTTCTTGTGGAAGTTGCAAAGTGATATTTGGAAGCCCATAGAGGGCTACAGTGAAAAAGGAAATATCTTCCGTTAAAAACTGGAAACAAGCTTTCTGACAACCTGCTTTGTGTTCTGTTAATTCAACTCACAGAGTTACAGATTTCCCCTAAAAAGCCTGTCTCAAGAAGCCCTTCGCTAAGGCTGTTCTTGTGAAATTTGCAAAGTGATATTTGGAAGTCCATAGAGGGATACGGTGAAAAAGGATATATCTTCCGATATAAACTGGAAATAAGTTTTCTGAGAAACTGCTGTGGGTTCTATTAATTCATTTCACGGAGCTACAGCTTTCCCCTCAAGAAGCCTTTCCCTAAGACTGTTCTTGTGATATTTGCAAAGTGATATTCGGAAGCCCATAGAGAGCTATGCTGAACAAGGAAATATCTTCCATAAAAACTGGAAAGAAGATTTCTGAGAAACTGCTGTGGGTTCTGTTAATTCATCTCACAGAGTTACAGCTTTCCCTTCAAGAAGCATTTCGCTAAGACTGTTCTTGTGGAATTTGCAAAGTGATATTCGGAAGCCCATAAAGGGCTATGGTGGAAAAGGAAATATCTTCCGTTAAAAACTGGAAAGAAGCTTTCTTAGAAACTGCTTTGTGTTCCGTTAGTTCATCTCACAGATTTACAGATTTCCTCTCGAGAAGCTGTTCAGTAAGACTGTTCTTGTGATATTTGCAAAGTGATATTAGGAAGCCCATAGAGGGCTATGGTGGAAAAAGAAATATCTTCCGTTAAAAAGTGGAAAGAAGCTTTCTGAAAAACAGTTTTGTGTCTGTTAATTCATATTACAGATTTAAGCTTTCTCCTCCGAAAGCCTTTCGCTAAGACTGTTCTTGTGGAACTTGAAATGTGATATTTGGAAAACCATAGAGGGCTATGGTGAAAAAGGAAATATCTTCCGTTAAAAACTTGGAAGAAGATTTCTGAGAAACTGCTTGTTTTTTTTTTTTTTTTTTTTTTTTTTTTTTTTGGTTAATTGATCCCAGAGAGTTACAGCTTTCCCCTCAAGAAGTCTTTCCCTAAGACTGTTATCCTGGAATTTGCAAAGTGATATTTGGAAGCCCATAGGGGGCTCTGGCGAAAAAGAAAATATCCTAAGCTAAAAACCGAAAGGAAGCTTTATGAGAAACTGTACTGTGTGCTCTTAATTCAACTCACAGATTTATAGCTTTCTCCTCAAGAAGCCGTTCACTAAGACTGTTCTTGTGGAATTTGCCAAGTGATATTTGGAAGCCCATAGAGGGATATGATGAAAAGAAAATATCTCCGTTAAAAACTGGAAAGAAACTTTCTGATTAACTGCTTTGTGGTCTGTTAGTTCTTCTAACAAAGCTACAGATTTCCCCTCAAGAAGCCTTTCGCTAAGACTGTTCTTGTGGAAGTTGTAAAGTGATATTTGGAATCCCATCGAGGGATATGGTGAAAAAGGAAATATCTTCCGTTAAAAACTGGAAAGAAGCTTTCTGAGAAACTGCTTTGTGTTCTGTTAATTCTTCTTACAAAGTTACAACTTTCGCCTCTAGAAGCCTTTTGCTAACACTGTTGGTGTGGAACTTGTGAAGTGATATTTGGAAGCCCATAGAGGGCTGTGGTGAAAAAGGAAATATCCTAAGGTAAAAACTGAAAAGAAGCATGCTGAGAAACTGCTCTGTGCTCTGTTAAATCAGCTCAGATAGTTACAGCTTTCCCTTCAAGAAGCCTCTCTCTAAGGCTGTTTTTGTGGAATTGGCAAAGAGATATTTGGAAGCCCGTAGAGGGCTATGGTGAAAAAGGCAATATCTTCCATTAAAAACTGGAAAGAAGCGTTCCGAGAAACTGCTTCGTGTTCTGTTAATTCATCTCACAGAGTTACAGCTTTCCCCTCAAGAAGCCTTTCACCAAGACTGTTCTTGTGGAATTTGCAAAGTGGTCTTTGGAAGTCCAAAGATCGCTATGGTGAAAAAGGATATAGCTTCAGTTAAAAAGTGAAAAGAAGCTTTCTGAGGAACTGCTTTGTGATATGTGATTTCCTGTCACTGAGATACAGCTGTATTTCGTAGAACTGTTGGCTAGCCTTATTTCTGTGGAATCTGAGAAATGTTACTTCGGATCTCTTTGAAGACTATAGGTCCAAAGGAAATATCCGACGCTAAATGTGTGAAAGAAGCTTTCTGAGAAACTTCTTTGTGATCTGTGAATTGATCTCACAGAGCTACAGTTTCCCCTCAAGAAGCCTTTCGCTAAGACTGTTCTCGTGGAAATTGCAAAGTGATATTTGGAAAACAATAGAGGGCTATGGTTAAAAACGAAATATCCTAAGAAATAAACTGAAAAGAAGCTTTCTGAGGAACTGCTTTATGTTCTGTTAATTCATCTCAGAGATTTACAGCTTTCCGTTCAAGAAGCCTTTCGCAAAGACTGTTCTTTTGGAATTGGCATAGAGAGC